>NC_072391.2:51627500-51927500 GCF_028885625.2 Pongo pygmaeus
TAGATATTGTTATCTCCACACAGATGAGAAAACTGAGGTTCAGAGAGGTTAAGTGACTTGCCCAAAGTCACACAGCTGTTATGTGACAGAGAGTGGATTCAAACCTAGATCTGTTTGGCACCAAGGCTTAGGTGGTCCTCTACTGCCTGCTCTTTGGGTCGTCACCACTTAGATTCCGGGTAGGTCAATCAAGTTCATCCATTCCTCTCAGGGCTGGTGCCCACGTCAATAGGATAGATGATTCATTGTCCTCTGAGAGGACCCATTGCCCTCTCCCCAGCCCCCAGCCACTCTTGGATTGAAATGAGCATCTTCTCCATTACTGGCGTCCAAACGCGTCCCATGTCCTGCCCCCAATCCATTAGTGAGACGCAACTTTCTATCTGCACAAGAAAGAAATCAGTCTGCAGGTTTGTGGGGGTCCCTGACTCTTAAAAATCAAAATATTCCCAGCCCAGGGGCCTCAAGGCAAAAGTCAGTTATATCCCTTTATGCCTTAAAGGAATTTGGGCTTCAACTTTGCCGTTTTGTGTTTGAATTCTACAGGGAAGGTGGGTCTATGATCACACATTCTTTTTCTCTTAAAATCGGTGCTTAAATAGGCTTTCTAGCTTATTGCTCAAGGCAGTGCGGGGAAGCACAGATTAAACATAGTGGTGTGAGTCTTGGGTGAAGTACCAGGATTTGGAGGATGGATTTCAGTGTTTTTAAATTACTAGATCATAGTGTAGATTTAAAGCTTGAGCTGTAGCCTTTCTCCTTTGGTATCAAAACTCGAATGTTTATCCACAATTTGCCCAGGTTTGGTGTTTAAAACAGCATCATTGTTGGTTGTAGTCACAATAAATCTGAGCATTTTTGACCTTCATTCCACAACTTGACTTCAATATCTGCTAATTCCTTTTTATAAAACATATTGCATCAATCACGTTCGCATTTAACCAACTGCAGCTTAAATTGTTTTTGTTCTCTTTCATAAGTTCTTTCTCCAGATTAAATGCTGTTGTGCCGAACGAACTGCTCTCGGCTGAAGTGGGAAAGCGTGATTTGATTAGTATAGATTCTGGAATCGGGTAAGTACTGTATCAGTGTCCTCTCTAGAAAAGAGGTGACATGTCTTGGGATATTAAGAATGGCCATTTAATGTAAAAACTCAGATAATACATGAGTTAAATGGAGAAAATGAGAGAAAGCTTTTAAGCATTCTCCCAAGACGGATTGCAGAATAATATTATTGTACACGGAAGCGGGGATGATCGGCACCGTCAGGAGGCTATTATAGAAGTGGGGTTTAAAATCATTATGGCAAAAAGCATTTCAGAGCTGCAGCGTGAGAGCGGCAACACATAATGAATTATCAATAGAGAACTGGTGATTCAGTTATATTACAATATGAACAGAAAACTTCCTGTTGCCTAATTTTAATCTGCCATGCTGATAAATGACTTGAGGGTGGAGCCCCATCTCCTTTGTGAGAAGAGGGGAGGGGAGTGGGAGTTGGAGGAATGGATGCCAGAATGTTCTTTTAAATTAAGTAGTATCTGAACCAAGGATTCAGCCAATACCCTCAATTTATTAAATAACCCAAGTTTCATGAGTCGCTTGAAAGACACCTATCTCAAAGGTGCTGAACCAGAGGCACTACAAAATCACCTTTAATTCCAACAAAGTTGTATTTACAAAAGCAGCAGCCAGCCCACCACCATTTGCTAATTTGATTTTTTGAAACTATTCAACTACTGTTTTTCTTGATTACTGAGGTTAGGGGCATGCCCTTAAATTTTGCTCCTCAGATGAGTATCTCAGTAACCTCACTCTAGCCTCTGCCCTGCTGCCTATAAATACTGCAAGATAGACCAGATTATCCTCAATTCACAGCCTAGGAAGCTGTGGTTTAGAGAGAAAGATTCAGAATTCAGGTTCTCTGTTTTTAAATGGTGGAGTTGAGATTCAACTCTAGCCTGTCTGACTCAAAATCCCAGCAACTCTCTACCTGACCAAGCTCTATCTCTCTCAGTCTCTCTCTCTCTCTCTCTCTCTCTCTCAATCTTGCCCCACCTCTTTGTGTGTGTGTATAAATCTTTCCTAGCCAGTATCACCATCCCAATGATAGAGTTTATTTATATGAGTGCGTATGTGTGTGTGTATATATATATGAGATAGGGCCTCACTCTGTTGCCTAGGCTGGAGTGCAGTGATGCTATCATAGCTCACTGTAGTCCTCTAACTCCTGAGTCAAGCCATCCTCTCGCCTCAGCCTCCCAAGTAGCTAGGACTACAGGTGGATGGCACCATGCCTGGATAATTTTTTTAAAAATAGAGATAGAGTCTTGCTATATTGCCCAGGCTGGTCTTGAATTCTTGGCCTCAAGTGATCCTTCCACCTCAGCCTCCCAAAGTGCTGGGATTACAGGCATGAGCCATAGCCCTCAGCCAGATAGGGTTCTTCATATAAAGTTCCAAAATGCTATTTGCTTACTAATTCTGGGACACATGAGTTATTTGGCTATTTCACTTCTAAAAACTATTTGATATTTATCAAGAGGAAACATGTTACCTTAACTTATAAGACTTGAGGCACCCATTTGTACTGGCACCTGAAAAGCTTCACTTTATTTATTTATTTTTTAATTTTATTTATTTATTTATTTATTTATTGAGATGCAGTTTTGCTCTGTCGCCCAGGCTGGAGTGCAGTGGCGTGATCTCGGCTCACTGCAACCTCCGCCTCCCGGGTTCAAACAAGTCTCCTGCCTCAGCTTCCTGAGTAGCTGGGATTACCATGCCCAGCTAATTTTTGTATTTTTGGTAGAGATGGGGTTTCACCATGTTGTCCAGCCTGGTCTCAAACTCCTGACCTCAAGTGATCCTCCTGCCTCAGCTTCCCAAAGTGCTGGCGTGAGCCACCGTGCCCGACCAGAAAGGTTCACTTTAAAAGGCATTTCCCACCCGTGTAACAACGCTATTTTCATGATGGTTCATGAAGGGACCAAAACTTGGTAGGAATGGTTGGCCCCAGGGATGAGTACTGGCTAACTAGGGGCAAAAAGGAACTTACTTTTCACTGCATACCCTGTTGGGGTTTTGCATTTGGTATTACAGGTATAAAGTCACTTTTTTTTTTTTTTTTTTTTTTTTTTGAGGCAGGCTCTTGCTCTGTCTCCCCGCTGGAGTGCAGTGAAATTAGCTGTTTACAGAGCAAAACAAAAGTTTGGAGAGGGCATGGATTGACAGACTTCTCATGCCCTGTTCACATCTGACCTGAAACACTCCTCCTAGGAAATAAATCATCCCATGGCCATTGTCAATGTCAGCAAAAGCAAAACATGGGAGACAACCAGCAAGAAAAGAATAGGCTGGTACATTGCGGAACATTATGCAGCTGTCAAGAAGATCAGCTAGGTCCATAGGCATTGGTGTGGAAAGATCCTGAAGATAAATTGCTCACTTTTTTAAAAGTCAAGAGTTATGATAGTGTGTATCGTGTGATCTCAATTATTTTGAAAGGATATATAAATAATTATACACGTATATATGTACATTCACATGTGTATATCTATATATACGTTTTGCATGGTGGTATGTACACAGAAAAATATTAGAGGCCTAATAAGAATCTGATGAAACTGGTAATCACTAGAGGGAGGGACTGGGAGTCTCAGAGGGAAGAAAGTCTGAAATGTTCTCTATGCCCTTTAATATTTTTCAAATTTTTACTATGAGCAGGTGTCATTTTATTATAAAATTTTAAGCCTCTGGTAATTTTATGTCATAATTATACCTTTCCATATTATCTAAGTAGAATATGTTGTAGAATAAACATATCTAATTTATATTCTAAAATGGTATTTTAAAATGTTATAGTCTGTAACAACTAATGAAGAAGTACCTTGTACAGATTTTTTAAATAACCACTCTAGGCTGGGCACAGTGGCTCATGCCTACAATCCCAACACTTTGGGAGGCCCAGGCAGGAGAATTGCTTGAGGCCAGGAGTTTCAGACCAGCCTGGACAACATCGCAAGATCTCATCTCTACAAAAAGCAATTAGCTGGGCATGGTGGTGCACACCTGTAATTCCAGTTACTTGGGAGGCTGAGGCAGGAGGATCAACTGAGCCTGGAAGGTTGAGTCTGCTGTGAGCCATGATCATGCTACTGCACTGCAGCCTGGTCATCAGAGTGAGACCCTGCCTCAAAAGAGAGAAACAATAGCTCTATTGAGATACATTTCAGGTATCATAAAAGTAACCTATTTAAAGTGTACAATTCAGTAGTTGCTACTATTTTAGGAGAGTTATGCAATCATGACAATTTGATTTCAGAACAGTTTCTTCCCCTCAAAAAGAAACCTGGTACTCATTAGCAGTCACCCCAGTTCCCTGATCCTTCTCCCTTCTATAGATTTGTGTATTTTGGATGTTTCATATAAATGGAGTCACACAATATATGGTCTTTTGTGACTAGCTTATTTCGCTTAGCATAATGCCTTCAAGGTTCGTCCATGATGTAGCATGCTTCAGTGCTTCATTCCTTTTTGTGGCTGCATAATATTCCATTGCATGGTTAGATCCAATTTTATTTATCCATTTATCGGTGGATGAACATCTGGGGGTTGTTTTCACTTTTTCACTGTTACGGATAATGCTGCTGTGGACATGTTTTTCGGTGGAACTGCTGGGTCCTGTGGTAACTCTACACTTAACATTTTGAGGAACCACCAAATTGTTTTCCAAAGCAGCTGCATCATCTTACAATCCAAATCCCAGTTTATTCAGACCCTAGTTGGTACTTGTTATGATCTTTTTGATTCAGATGCATTTACAAAAATAATTTAAATAATACATGAGTTCATTCTTACTGTAAAAGAATCAGAGCAAATCATAATTCCACAGAGTTAAATAGAAAAATTCTCTTTTCACCGTTCTCTCCATCTCGTTTCCCTCCCCAGAGGTAAGTATGGTTTAGTGTGCATTCCTCCAGGAATTTTTTTGCACGTTTCTTCATATTTGTGCACAGGTAAATATAGGTCTCCTGTTTTTACATATGTGTGATCATACTACATGTACTGTTTTACGATTTTTCCTTTCCATTGTATACAGGATCTTGAAGATTGTTCAATATAATGTATAATAATTTTTAAGTCATCTACGTTTTTTTTAATGCCCCTTTTTATCTCACACAGAACACAGACCCTAGATTTGTTCAACGGAGGCTACTTGGCTTATTTTACATTATAGCAGATTGTCTAGAGGCCTGTACCCTCCTTTAAACACTTCTTTGTACCATGGCTATTGTCCAATATTTTAAAAATTTAGTAATGATCATGGGGAAAGAGTTACTGAGAGCAAATCATGACTCTGCCGTTTATAAGTTCAGTGGCTCTGAGTCTCTGTGCCTCAGTTTCCTCCTTTGTAAAATAACTCCTACTTCATAGGGTTGTTGGGAGGATTAAATGAGATGACAAGGGTAGAGCTTTTGGCTGTGTCTGGCATCCAGTAATGACTCCAGACTGTTAGCTGTATACACAGTCTAGAAACACAGGCCAGCAGAGAAGTCAGTTTCTTTAGTGCAATTCTTTCTGCTGTTAGGCCGTCTGGCTACTAAATCAGTTCAACGTGTGTTCAAGAGGGGCCCCCAGCCCACGGAGTTAAGATCTCAGCCCTGGGGAGCTGGGTAGGGCCACAACCCTTAAGCCTTACTCTTTTGATTGAAATAAAATTGCAAAATGAATAGTAATCACAATAGTAGATCATTATCCATTGGGTCCAAGCTGGGCCATCACGAAGGATATTGACATAGCCACAAAAACGAGCCCAGGTCCAGAGGCCAAGCCCCTGAAAGAAGCCAGTCTGAGGGAAAGAGTGAAAATTGCCATCACAATCGAAAACATCATGGCTTGCATTAAGATCCCACAATTTCTGATGCATTGCTGCCACTATTGTTCTAGAACAAAGGAGAAGATTGGTGTGTGCATCAAATTGAGTGTCTGCTGTTGAATAAAAATGGCCAACTGGTCCTCTGTTGACACGGCTCATGCCTGGGACTTAACTGACCCTCACTTATCTTATTTTGGGCAGATTCATATATGAATAGTGATTATTGGACCCTGTAAAGTGATCAATAAATATTTGTTGAATTGTGTAGAATCAAACGGACTTTTATTTACTCTTTAATTCCCAAAGCTAAGTGCTGGGTCCTTCGTAAACATCCCTTTGATATGCTAAAGAGCCTGCAATGTTTAATGAGCTGTTAGTTTTAAACTGGACACATCAACTTGGAAAGTTTTGGATTTGCTGATGATTAATGGGCAAGAACTGGTTGGTAAATATCAGCCATGACTTTGGGGCTTGGCTGAAGAAGAGAAGAAACTGAATGCAGCTCCGGCAGTCTGGTCCCTTTCTTCTCTTGTGACTGATCTGAATGCAGGGTCTTGTGCACCTTTGAGAGAAGAATCTTCTAACGACTCGTTCTGGTATTGTTGCTTCTCCTCTTGTCTTCTGTCTTCTCAGGGAAGATTCTGCTTAGCCCGATAATGCAAACCCTTTTAGGATCCCACAGGGAGCCATAAATCCACATGATTCCTATACTTTTTCATCCCTATTTCAAAACAGAATTAAATTTTGTTTGTTATTGTTTGATTTAAAATGGTCCTAATTCGCTTCGTTGGCTATCATGCATTAAAAATCAAAACCACTTTCCTGCTGTTTAAAAAAATACCAAGAGGAAAGAAGAAAGTTAGTGGCAAGATTGAGTTTCAACTGTTATATTTATTCATTTGCTGTGAGATAATCAAGCTATCAATTTCACAGAACAGTGAAGACATATGTCTAAAGATGCAAGAAGAATGAGCTGAGTCATATAAATCTCATTATACATCTTAGGCAGCCTATGGAAAGAGAAAGTGGTCCTCTAACAAACAGGATAGGCTAGGTTATGCTATAGCAACAACCACAAAATCTCAGCAAAAGTTTATTTCATACTAATGCTACTTATCTAATTCATTTCAGCCAGGGACTCTGCTCATTGTAATTACTTAGAGACCTAGGCTACTTTAATTACCACAGTAGTATGAAGGGAACAAGAATTGCACTGGCTCTTACATTTTTCTGCCCAGAAATCGCTTCTGTTCACATTTTATTAGCCAAAATAAGTCACCTGGCCATGCTAACTTCAAAGGAGGCAGAGAAATGTAGTCTTTTGTTGTGTGAGCAAGGAGGACAACTGAAAGTATTTGGTGAACAGCTAAAATGACTATCATAAATCCCAAATCTACAGAACGCAACACAGAAAAAGTCTGTGATTCCTCCAGGCAAAATGCAACCTGTATCCAGGAAAGCTGGAAGTAGGTCTCAGCCTTGTGAGCATAACTCCATGCAACTACTTTCCTGCGCCAGTCCCCATTTCTTCTCCTTTCTTCTCCTTTTCGGGTTCTTCATTCTCTCACCCCATCTATTCCTGAGTGTGCAAAGCACTTTTCAGCCTGGTGGTCTTAACATCCATGGGTTAGGGTGTACAAGGGAAAGGGAGATCTGACTCACAGCAACCTAAAGTGTCTCCTACTTCAGAAATGAACAGTATAAATATTCCAAAGCTCTTCACTGCCTCTGTCCTCCTAAAGGTTAAAATGACAGACTCTAAAATCTACATCTGGCAAAGGACTGGTATTGGAATATATGAAGAACTCCTCCAACTCAAAATCAAATAGACAGACAACCTAATGTTTTTTCAAGGACAAAAGGATTGAACACATAGCTCACAGAAGATATGTGAATGCCCATAAACACATGAAAAAGTGCCCAACATCATTAGTTGTTAGAAAAATCTTAATTTAATGTAAATTAAAATCACACTGAGATACTACTACACAACTGCCAGAAGAGTTAAAACTAAGAAACTGACAACACTAAATGTTGGCCAGGATGTGGAGCAACTGGAACTCTCATAAGTTGTTGGTGGAAGGGCAAAGTGGCCCAATCACTTTGGGGAAAGGCACAGTGCTTTTCTTTTTTAATATATCTGAACATAACAGCCACCCTATGGCCCAGCATTCCCATGCTAGGTATTTACGCAAGAGAAATACAAGCAGATGGCCTCCAAAAGAATTGTGCAAGAATATTCATAGCAGTTTAATTCTTAATAGCCAAAAATCTGGAAATAGCCCAGGTTTTCATAAAGAGGAGAATGGATAAACAAACTGAGTTATGGTCATATAATGGAATTTGGGAATAAAAAGGAACAAACTTGATACATGTAATAACATGGATGCATCTCAAAAATATTACGTGGAATAAAAAAGCCTTACACTAAAGAGGACATACTGTATGAGTGCAAATTTTGGGCAGTTCTAAACAGGCTAAATTAATCCATGATGGACAAAAAAATCATTGGAAAAGTACTTGCTCCTGTGGTTTGGAGGCAGGAATTGACCAAAAAGAGGCATGAGGAAACTTGATGGGGTGATGGTAATTATCTCTTGATAAGGGGTGTGCACTACAAAAGTATATGGATTTTTCAAAACTCATGGAGTGACAGGTTTAAGATTTATGCATGTTATGGATATAAACTTTATCTTAAAAAAAGCTGTAAACAAACACTAAACCCTAATGAATAATATGCAGGCTGATATGTTTAGGGTTAAAGTCAACTAATTCTGCAACTTATTTTGAAATGTACACACACATAAATACAATGAAATAATGGATGATGGAGGATGGATGTGTGATAAAGCAAGTACAGATGCTCCTTGACTTACAGTGGTTCCACTTGTGATTTTTCAACTCTGTGATGGCATGAAAGTGATCTGCATTCAGTAGAAAGCATAACTTCATGTTGTAAGTTGAGAGCTTTTTGTCAGTTTTGACTTAGGATGCATTCACAACTTACGATCTTTTTTGACTTATGATGGGTTTATCCAGATATAGCACCATCATAAGTTGAGGAGCATCTGTACAACAAAATATTAATTGCAGAATCTAGATGCTAGGTTAGGTGGACATTCTCATATAATTCCTTCAACTGTTATGCGTGGAAGAAAGAAATCCCCATAGGTTCTGGAGCTCAATCCTCCTGGACTGAGGCCAAGCTCTCTCACTTTCTGTGTGATCTTAGACAAGTTTCTTAACACATCTGGTCCTTGGTTTTCTTGATATAACCAACTTCCTGGGGTGGTAGTGAGCATTAAGCATATAAGAACCCTCATCCCCTAATACATGCCCAGGTCATCTCAGCTATTATTATTTTAACGTTATTCCTTTGTGCCTTCTTTATCTGATATTCTGAGGATGAATCATTTAAGAACAGCTCTCCTGTTGTCATTCCAAAGCCCCAAATCAGAAAGAAGAACCAGGATATCCCCTGTTCACCTACCAAGGTGTCCGCCCAAAACACAGGAAGTATTCAGGAAGGGTGGGTGGGGCGGAATTGATGAGGCTGCCCGGCTTATAACATCATGGCAAACAACCTCTGAACACCTCTGGTCACTCACCGACGAGGGACTCATGTGATAATCTTGGTATAATCCAAACAAGAATTGGCTTTCTTAGCATTTCCCAGACATGAGTGCTCCAGATCTTGCAGGGAAAGGAATACCCAAACTGATGTTCCTCCATTCTTTTTCTTTTTGGAGAGGTTAGTAACCTATTCTATAGATTTCTTTAGATATATTTAGAGACAGGATCTCCATCAGTCATCCAGGCTAGAGTGCAGTGGCATGATCACAGCTCACTGCAGCCTCAACCTCCTCAACTCAAGTGATCCTCCCACCTTGGCCTCCCAAGTAGCTGGGATACACAGGCATTGTGAAACCATGTGAGGATAACTTTAAAAAAAAATTTTATAGAGATGCTGTCTTGCTTTGTTGCTCAGGCTGGCCTTGAACATCAGGTCTAAAGCAATCCTCCCGCCTCGGTCTCCCAAAGTGCTGGAGTACAGGCGTGAGCCACTGTGTCCAACCTAGATTTCTGATTAGAGCCCTGGTTCTCACCAGGGGAAATTTTGTTAGCCATACCCCTCACTCCTCCCCAACCACTGGCAATGTCTGAAGACATTTTCAGTTGTCATGACTGAGGGGGCTGGTTTGCTCCCGGCATCTAGTTTGCAGAGGCCAGGGATGCTGTTAAACATCCTAGAATGCTCAGAGCTGCTCCCCACCCCCAAAAAAAAGAATGACCCGGCCCACAATGTCAATAGTGCTGCAGTTAAGAAACCCTGGAGTAGATTGTAAAGGAAAGCTGGGCAGAGTGGCCATGTCAACATTACTTATTTGACAGTCCTTTCCTGAGCTTTCTCTGTGCCAGAGCTTGAGCTCACTTGGAAAGGGAGAGCCACAGACTCTTTCTCAATGGCAGCCATGAAGATGGGGAAGGCCGCCACCGGGACATTTCTCTCCCAAGCCTCCTCCCTCCCTCCCTCTCTGCGTGCTAGAAACACAATGCTGCTTTAAGATGTTCCTGGGGCAAATATCCAGAACTCTGTTTCTCTTCCACTGTTTCCAAAGCTGAAATGAGGATGCCCGAGAATGTCTTATTGATTCATGTAATAGATTTATTTAATACGCCCATTACCCTGAGGCCCAGGGGAGAGAGGGGCCAGGGGCCGCTTAGGACAATGCACACAGCCATAAAAACCACAACTACATTAAATGTAATCAAATGGCTAAAATCTGTCCCAGACCCACATTAGAGGAAGCGTGTCATAACCCTTCTGTCACAACATCAAATTTAAAAGGGGCCTCCAGATATGGAGACCGTGACCCAGGCCAGCTGGCCATGCAGCCGCTTCCTGTGAGCTGTGATTGGAAGACCCAGAAAAGGCCTCTCTGGTCCTAATCTCTGCCACCAAGCCAAGTCATGTTGCCTGGAATCCCACCATTAGATTTGTTCTTTTGGGTAAAGCATTGTTCTCTCTACTCAGTCCTCTTTTAAAGTATAAATATCATTAGAAAAAAAATGTGATTCATCAACAAATTCCTGAGGATGTGTTAAGTAGTGGTTAAATGCAGTGACTTCATTTATTATTATTATTATTGTAGAGACAAGGTTTCTCTCTGTTGCCCAGGCTGAAGTGCAGTGGTTCAATCATAGCTCATTGCAGCCTTAAACTCCTGGGCTCAAGGGATCTTCTGGCCTCAGGGAGTTCCTGAGACTATAGGCATGTGCCACCACACCTGACCAATTACTTTTTTAAAACTTGTTTGTAGAGACAAGGTTTGTCTATGTTGCCCAGGCTGGTCTTGAACTCCTGACCTCAAGTGATCCTCCTACATCAGCCTCCCAGAGTGCTAGGATTACAGATGTGAGCCACTGCCCCTAGCTGCAATGAATTTAAAGCCAGCTGGATTCCTCAGGTTGAGCCTGGGCTCTGTCATTCTGTAGCTGTGTAGCTTGGAATGAACCTCTCTGAGCCTCGGTTTCCTCATCTGTAAAATGGGGATGGTAATAATCCCTTCTGGCAAGTTTGCTGTGAGAATTACAAGCAAATAAAGCAAAGAAAGCAGTAAGTACAGTGCCAAACTCACAGGAAACTCTCAGTAGGATTATGAGCGTGCTAATAAGAGTGTTGAGCATAATAATCAATGGTGGTGACTACGGAGGTGAATGAGTCTTTTTTACACTCGAATCGGTGGTCTAGCTTCACTGTAACTTGAGGTAGGAAGTTGTCAGTGATCTGGGAGATGTATAAACAGCAATGTATTGGTCCGTTCTCTTACTGCTGTAAAGATACTACCCGAGTAGTATCGTACCCGAGTATGGATAATTTATAAAGGAAAGAGGTTTAACCGGTTCACAGTTCCGCATGGCTGGGGAGGCCTCAGGAAACTTACAATCCTGGCTGAAGGGGAAAAGGCATGTCTTACATGGCAGCAGGTGAGAGCGTGCGAGTGTGTGTCAGTGCAGGAAAAACTACCACTTATAAAATCATCAGATCTCATGAGAATTCACTCCCTACCAGGGGAAAAGCATAGGGGAAACTACCCCCATGATCCAGTCACTTCCCACCAGGTCTCTGCCTAAACACCTGGGGATTACAATGCAAGATGAAATTTGGGTGGGGATACAAAGCCTAGTTATATCAAGCGGGGAGAGAGGCTATCAATTCAGAGGGGCAGTGTGAACCAAAAAGCCTTCCCAGAGGAAACTGCATTTGAACTGAACCTTAGAGGATATGTGTGTGGCTTGGAAGGATAGGAGTGCAGGATTAAAAATCTGCCAAGATCAGGGTCCTCCGTGAGCAGAAGCCAGGGCAGGATGGCCACATTCAAGGTGCAGGGTGTTCAGTAGAGGGGCGCAAGGGGCTGGAGGCAAGCCGCACGTTACTCCCAGACAGACCATGCTCTTTCGGGCTGGCAGCTGCCCATATGGGGCACTTTTTTCTAATCTGCACAGAGGCGCCCTATGAGCCTTTAGTCTACTTCCTGCCTGCTGAAAAAACAGCAGGGAAGTCTCTCCATATGGAACTCAGGACAGACCTGGGAAGGTTGCCTGAGGTTAGACATGGAAGGGCCTCCAGACATGGACTTAAGTCTAGGACCTCATGCATTAAAATGGGCCCCATTTCAGTGAATGACTATTACCATCCCCATTTTACAGATGAGGAAACCAAAGCTCAGAGAGGTTTAATGATGCTGAGTTCAAATCACTGTCCTGTCACTCATGAGCTGCATGACCTCGAACAAATCACTGCACCTCTCTGGGCTTTGACTACTTATTCACTAAATGGTATATAATTCCTGGTTCTTGGGAGATTTAAGGATTAAATGAGATAATCCAGGGCTTGTAGACAGCCCTGGGCATGGTGACATGGTGCTGGGCACAGAACAGGTGCTGTTCAGAAGTTATCTTTAATGTTTCGTGATGTAATAACAATAACCCCCTTTCTGCTAAGATACGTTGATCAGGTATATTACACATTATCAGGTATGCTAATCAGACAACAGACCTCAAGAAACAGAAGGGGGAGTGCTCTGAGTGGGACTAATAGAGTGAGTGGGATGGGGTGAGGGAGCACAGAAGGAAATGAGCAGTGGCCAGAAGGCAACGTGATGGTGCTGAGCCCACTCTTCCGGGGTTGGCCAAGCTCTGTGGTCTCCAGGGAGGATCTTGCAGGGCATAGCTGGCCTTGGGACTGGGACACAAACTGTAGGGCACAGAGAAGGTGTCTGTGCATGGTCTGCAGACAGGCAGGGACATTGGCTGCCTTGTTTACCACTGGATTCCCAAGGCCCAGAGTTGACAAAGTGCTCCATAAATATTTGTGAATGAGTGATATGGTCTTCCTGTGTCCCCACCCAAATCAATCTCGAATTATAGCCCCCATAATCCCCACATGTTGTAGGAGGGACCTGGTGGGAGGTAATTGAATCATGGGAGTGGGTTTTTTCCTGTGCTGCTCTCATGATAGTGAATAAGTCTCATGAGATCTGATGGTTTTATAAAGGACAGTTCTGTACACACACTGTCTTGCCTGCCACCATGTAAGACATGCCACCTTTGCTCCTCCTTTGCCTTCCTTCATGATTGTGATGCCTCCCCAGCCACGTGGAACTGTTGAGTCCATTAAACCTCTTTTTCTTTATAAATTGCTCAATCTTGGGTATGTCTTTATTAGTAGCGTGAGAACAGACTAATAGAGTGAGTGAATACAAGGATAGTATAAAAAACATAGGGCAAGAGACTGCCATAAAGAGCCCCCAAACCAGATTCAGACTGCAGCCATTGTGTGGGCCCCAGGGTGCTGGTGCACAGCTGTGATGGGTGAGCTCATAAATACATGCACATGCATGCACATACACTCTCAGACACATACATGCTCATAGAGAGACATGCATATCCCCATGATCACACAGCACATGCAGGCATACATGCAAAGATGCTTCCCCCACATACACACATGTGTGCATACACATTTGCAGGTATATACACATCCCTCCACACTCACACCACACACACACATACACATATTCACAGGTATACACACATTCCCTCCTCTTCTTACACACAGAAACATACATCCAGAGATCTGTACACATTCACACACAGATACACATTCACAAGTGTGCAGGCATTTGTATTAACATAGTCATATTCATAGATATAGTCAAATTTTCCCTATCTTCATATATGCAGATACATACATGCATTCACAGATCAACATACGTGTCCACATCTTCACACATACAAGTACACACCTTTCCCCACATTCACACACGTAGATGCATACATTCATAGATGGACACGTTTCCCATGTTCACAAACCCAGCCATACATTGGCAAGTATACACACATTTACACAAACACACTCACATTCATAGATATCTTCAAATTTTCTCTGTCCATACACACACAGACACACATTCACAGATATACACATGTTCTCACACTCACACAATGACACACATTCATACACATTCATCTCACATATATGTACCTTCACAGATATACACACATTCCCCCCATAGACACATTGTAAGTCTACATATATTCATAACACACTAATATTCCTAGATAGATTCAAATTTCCCCATCTACATTCAGAGACACACATATATTCTCCCATATTCACACACAAGACATGCATCCATAGATGTACACACATCTCCTACATCCACACACACACATATTCACAGATATATACCCACTGGGACACAGACCCAGACACACATACACAGATATACACACATTCCTCCTCATTCACACAGTCACGCATGTGCACAGATAAACACACAGGTCCTCACATTCACACCCCATATACCTGCCCTGTTCTCAGCTATTGAACAAATTCAAAGCCCTCAGTGCCTCCCAGGCTTGTCTGGAGAACCTCAGAGCTTTCTCCAGAGTGATATCTCAAGTCATATGTATCACCCATAACTATACAAGTGGGCATGCTGGCTGCATTCTCCTGCCCTGCTCCAGAATGTGCTCCTGTTCCCCCAAGGGCCATGGAGAAGCCCAGGAGGTCCTGGGTGTGGGGCTGCTGTCGTGTTTTTCTTTTTATCCCCTTAGCAAGCTTTTGATCGATGGCATTGGACCAAAACATATCCTCTTCCAATGTTCTGCTTCTTGTGGATTGACACCCATGTTCCCCCACTCTCAAGTAAGAACCCGGTACACCCAGTCCTCTCTCCATTCACCTTAGGACTCCAAAATCCAGACAAGAAACCACCTTTTTGCACTCAATTAAAACAAGCCGCTTTAACCATAAATTAAGTTATAATGCCTGTGCCCACCAGAGGAGCTAGCAAGGCACCCCTTGCCCTTGTCATAAATTAACTCGTTGATCAAATTTTAAATGAATTATAAAAGTTGAAAATTAAATCTGGCTAAATTAGGGGCTTCCCCTGTTATTTTAATGAAGTGGGAGCCGCTAGTGGCTTAGATCAGAGCTGTGACGGCCAAACGTCAGCAGCGGACTCCTCTCAGACTCCAACTTGTGAGTCTCTCCACAGCATGAGAGAGCAGATGTCTCAGTTCTTGGTTCTGGCAGTCCAACCTCGAGCCCAAGAGGTTCTAGTAAACCTGACAATGGATTACTTCTCTGAATGTAATGGGCATAGGTAGTTTTACTTATTTATAGTTAATTCCTTAACATGGGAAAAAAATCCAATATCCACATTTTACCATATTTTTGTATGGTACTCTGAGGTACTTTTGTATGGTAAAATGACTCCACATACCATCTCTCAGCTTCAACAAGAAAGAATGTTTGTAGAAATTAAAGCAAAGTATTGTTTTTGAGACAGGGTCTCACTCTGTTGCCCAGGCTAGAGTGCAGTGATATGAACTTGGCTCACTGCAACCTCTGCCTCCCGGGTTCAAGCAATTCTCCTGACTCAGCCTCCCAAGTAACTGGGACTACAGGCACTCACCACCATGCCAGGCTAATTTTTGTATTTTAGTAGAGACAAGGTTTCACTCACCATGTTAGCCAGACTGGTCTTGAACTCCTGGCCTCAAGTGATCCACTTGCCTCAGCCTCCCAAAGTGCTAGGATTATAGACACGAACCACCTCATCCAGCCTAAAGCAATGTATTCTACACATGATCATCAATGATACCTACTTGCTAGTCTTTCCTTGGTTTTCTCATCCGTGACTTTATTGTTTCAGGGGAAGGCAAACTATGAACAAAGAAATCACTGATGAACTTTGTGTTTCAAATTAGACTCTTTTGAGTGCATAAAGAGACAATGATCAGTTGGGGAAAAGAGAAAACTTTCAAAGCTTCCCCTTGTATGTCAAGAGCTAGGTTGAAGGTATGAACATGGAGTTCTAATGCACACAAAGCCTAGAGAAAATGGAGGTCATGATGTCAAAGAGGTTCCCACCTGGCAGGAAGCATAAACATCCTTTCAGTGCTTAGGGTTGACCCAGCACAGTGAGACATCATGTCCAACCTGGAGCACCATGGCCAAGGACATGGTCAAGGTGAAGAGGTCTGCCTGCCCACAGCCAGCACAATGGGGATCCCAAAATTCCCACATGCCCACATAAAGAGATGGAGAAGTCATGGGAAACAGTGAGGCAGGAGTTAAGGTGATGCAACCCCAGAGAGTGGGCTTTATGAAAAGAGGCCATGGCAGAGACCAAGAGCCTCAGCAGTGGGCTCAAGCCTGGTGTCTTCCAGACCAGAAGGAGTGGTCCACACCACCAGATGTGAATACCAGATGCACAATCACCACGCACCAGGATGTAGGACCCCTCAGAAAGGCTCCAGAGAATAACCGAAGGGTCATCAGTGTCTTCTCTTGGCTGCCATGAGGCTGTGTAACCTTCCCTTGTACTCAGGCGCCATATTGGAAATGACTGGGAAGGAAAGATCATTGGAGAGTGAAGAAACAGCTCTGCAGGAACCTTGAATAGGTTTCATATTTACCCAGAAGGGACCATCTTAAACCAGAAGTCACGGCAATCAATGAGAATCGAAACCCTAGGGAAAGATGAAGTCAGCTATAGAAAACACATCAAGTGACATCTGTTAATACATCTGAGTTCTAGTGTGTACATTTTAATGACGCTGTTTAAGGTCACAGAGGAGCATAAAATACTTGCAGTTTGCTGATCTTAAACAAAGCTCCAGGTGTGTATTTCCTAGTTTCTTGTTGACCTGATGTAATAATAGTGACTTAACAAAGATCTATGGTGTTCTGAGCAGAGAAGACTATATGGTTGCTGTTACTACTCTTTATGCAGGTAGAAACATCAGATGAGATAAAGTCACTTGTCTTAAAACATCCGAATTAAGGTCCAAAGGGTTTTCTTCCTCTTATGGGGACCCCAGAGCCATGGGGAATGATTATTGGTGGGATTTTCCCAAATGCTTTCTCAAAGGAATCTTTCTTGTGCACCCTCTCCCTCCCATCTGTGCCTTGCATTAGGGATGTCAAAGGGAAGAAAAATCATGTCTGGATGAAAAGCAAGAAAGAAAGACCCTGGGGAAAGAGCTATTTTTAAATGAGCTTACTTTTAATGTAAACACATTTAAATCAGAGACAGGGAGGGCCAAAGAATGGCCCTCAAGCCCAGAAAACCCGATTTCAGAGGAGAAGATATTAAGATTACCAGTTCTCTCTCTCCTTCACATTTCCACCAGGTCATCACCCCTCAGAGGCAAGCCACCAAGCACTCCGGGCCACAAATCAGAAGTGCCACAGAAGGCAGACCCCAGGGAATTGTAATGCCATAGCAGGGCTGTGTCGGGGAGCAACAGTTCTAATTAACCAGAGCTGGCTTGCAAAGGTGCCAGGGCTGACTGGCCACTCAGCCCAAAGAGACAGAGAGTGGCAGGAGGGTTATTTAGAATTGAGCAAAGCCCCCTTCAGTCGGGCTTTCAATGTAATTAGGAAGCAGAAGAACAATTCATCAGTGGCCTAAGTGGATGTAGCACCAGCCTTGCCTGACAGTTTTTGCCTCTACTTTTATTTGCTCTTTCATTTCTGGACAAAGGGATTAAAGTTCTTTTCAAACTTTGTGATCGTGGCTCACAGTAAGAAATACATTTTACATTGTAGTGTAGCATGCGCACATACACACACACACACACACACACACACACACAGAGAAACAAAAGTTACACATCTGTACTGACCATTCTATGTGCAATGGACTCTGATACTTTCTTTTCTTTTCTTTTTAGAAATGGGGTCTCGCTTTGTCAGCCGAACTGGAGTACAGTACCACGATTACAGCTCACCGCTGCCTGGAATTCCTGGACTCAAGCAATCCTCCTGCTTTAGCTTCTCAAGTTGTTGGAACTACAGACATGTGTCACGCCCAGCTAATTTTAATTTTTTTTTTTTTTTTTAGAGACAGGGTCTTGTCATTTTGCCCAGGCTGTCTTGAACTCCTGGGCTCAAACAATCCTCCCACTTCGGCCTCCCAAAGTGTTGGAATTATAGGCGCAAGCCCCCATGCCTGGCCAATACTTTCTTGTCTATACTATTCTATTCCATATTTTTAAATGCTGGTCATGGTCCACTAAATTGAATTTGCCACCCACTAATGGACTGCAACTGAAAAATAGTGGTCTATAACTCTGTGAGCAGTACCTGCTTGTCTTGATATTTCATTTCTATCCAGAGAGTTTTCAGGTAGGCAATTTGTTTGGGATCTTACACTTTGATTATTTTGAGCCTCCTATATCTAAGATCCAAGACACACAGCTATTTTGTTGAACTATTGGGATTGAGTTATTGCTATTATTACTAGTAGCAGTGTTTCAGTTATAAATAGGCCCATGAGAGATTTCTGGTTACAAAGTCAATGGGGATACAAAGACAATTTCTTGTCAGCTGAATGGAACTCCTGGAATTTCTAAAGAGAAAGTTCTTTCTCTGGGTTCTTTAGAGAGTTCTGCCTTTCTGGAAATGCAATCATTACAAAAAGCTTGACATATCTTAGTAAAATTAGATCAGAGCTAGATACCACAACACTTGAGTCCTAGACTGGCTCTGATTAGTTATTTGATCTTGAGCAAGGCCTTTATTCACTCTGACGGGCACTATTGGTTGCCTAATTCAGTATTAATGCCCACGCTTTCTTCTTTGTCATCTCCAGTGATACAGCTGGAAAGCAGATTACCCCCTCTCCCATCATCCTTTGCAGCCAGTGGTGGCCATGTGGCCCAGCTCTGACCAATGAGGTGTCAGTAGGAGTTTGAAAGGAAGAGGGTAGACAGGGAGAGCTTTTGGTTGCCTGATTAAGGTAAGGGTTAGCTGGGGCCAACTCTTCTCTTCATTCTTCCTGCTTTGAGAGGACATGATTCGGGGAGCTGCAGAAACCCTCTTACAAACCATGTGACACACATGGGGATGAAACCAGCCCAGAAGGGATGACACAGAAGAAAAATAGGGCCAAGGTTTCTGGTGGCATCACAGAGAACACAAATATCAGCAACGGCCGGCCCTCGGATTTTTGGTTACTTAAGAAAAAGAAATGTCCGTTTTAGGCATTGTTGGTTGGATTTTCTGTTTCTTGGAGCCAAATGGCTTCCTAGGTAATATACCCTCTCTGGGCAACGTCCAGTAAGGACACCATGTCATCAGTCCCCCTACCTTCCCCACAGAGATGTTGTGTGAGTCAAAAATAGGGCTTCTCAGATTTGACACTTTTGACATTTGAGGCCGTATAATCCTTTGCTGGAGGACCTTTCCTGTGCCCTGTAGGATGCTTAGCAGCTGCCCTGGCCTCTATACACCAGATGCCATGAGCAGCCCGTCCCCAGTTGTGACAACCAAAAATGTCTTCCGACATTGCCAAATGTCCTCTGGGGGACAAAATTGTCTCCAGTTGAGACCCACTGGCCTAAAGTAATGATGAATATGACTGCACTATAACACTTAAGATTTCCAGGAGAAGGCAAAGCATTATTGTCAAGTGTATGGTATTTCCGTTTAGATTTTTTTGGTTGTTAAAACTACACTTAAAAAAATACATTGTATAACTCAGATTAAGATTTTCTTGCTAAGTAAAGAAAAAGTAACAAAGTCTCTTGAAATCAAAGGAAAAATCCAGCAATATGCTCGACTTGACCCATTTCTCCCAGGAAGAGGAGTTGGTGGCTCTGGTATCTAATAGGGATGTTCTAGACAGACATTTTGGATACTGATTAAAAATGACTGCTGGGTGAGGTGGCTCATGACTGTAATCCCAGCACTTTGGGAGTCCAAGGCGGGCAGATCACCTGAAGTCAAAAGTTCAAGACCAGCCTGGCCAACATGGTGAAATGTGGTATCTACTAAAAATAAAAAATCAGCCCAGTGTGGTGGCACATGCCTATAATCCCAGCTACCTGGGAGGATGAGGCAGGAGGATTGCTTGAACCCGGGAGGCGGAGGTTGCTGTGAGCCGAGATCACGCCACTGCACTCCAGCCTGGGCGATCAAAAAAAAAAAAAAAAAAAGACATTGGAGCAAGGCTGTCTTTACTTGCTCCAGAATGACTGCAAGAGAAGAGTCTGGAAAACCTATTTCCTTCAGCAATGCTCCATCTCTTCAGTACCAGAAATGTTAAGACCAAGTGCATTATTAGCAAGTTATTGTAAAGGAGTTACCTTACGATGCTGCCAGATGTTTGGGAGGAAGAGGTTATCCTTGGGCAATGATTATCCTTCTTTTGAACATAAAAATCTGAATGTCTTTTGAGAATCTCCTTAGCCCAAATTCTCCATCCATGCGATTTGGGAGGAACCATCCACACTCTAGGTGCCAGGTATAAGTTGTAACCTGGAGCCAAGAGAGTTAGCACATCCCAGCATCTGGCCACAACATTTGGTTCACAGACATACAACCCAATCTGAGCCAGAGACCAGTTCTGACTTTTGGAAGAAGTACAGACATGGGTGCAGGGCACATAAGCTAGGGTCACTGAAAGCCACTGTACCAATGAGCAGGTGCCCTGCCTGAAGAGAGTAACAAAGAGGAAAGAAGAGGAGAGAGACCAAGACTTGTAAGCATTCTTAGATGTTGGTTTCAGCCTGAAGCTGGGGCTACCCAGGACTTCTTTACTGCGTGAGCCAATAAATAAATTCTGGGGTTTTTGACTCTCACAAATAAAGCCACGCTTGGCTATTAAAAGACAGAATGGCCTCATTGAAGGTGGTCTGTCTTATAGAGTAGCCCTCCAGACAGGGAGGGAGTTGCTGATGTATTGGGATGATATATTTCACTTTATAATATGAAACCTGGCAACATACTTAAAATATTAAAGAAAAAGAAGAAGAGGAGGAGGAGGTGGAGAAGAGAAAGAGGAGGGGAGGAGGAGAGAGAAGAAGAAGGAAGAGGAGGTGGAGAAGGGAGAAGGAGAAGGAGTAGGAGGAAAGAAAGAGGGAGGAGGAGAAGGAGGAGGAAAGAAGAATCCAAACCATAAAACAAACAGAAACAAACCCAGGAGTCTGTGTGCCTGTGAATCCCTCCACTCCCCGCAGAATATATCAGAGACGTGGGAAACTTGACTCTAACAAGCCACACTCTGGAGCCGGACATTAATAAAGATGTCTTTGGGGGACTCAGAAACTCATAAAATAGAGTCTGGCTGAGCCCCGAGGTATGGGGTGACAGCTTGCCCAGAACACTGTCAGGAGCCACTAAAGCTTCTGAAACTCCAGAAATATGGATTCTCTCTCTTTTTTTTTTTTTCTCTCTCTCTCAGAGGAAAACTTGACCCACATAAATATTGTCTGATGACACATGTTGAGCTTGCTGGCAGAAGTTCCAGGCACTCCCACCTGCCATATTTTTGCCACCATGACAAATGAAAAACAACAAGGCCAGGGCTAGGGTGGCACCTGCTCCAGGGCATGGCAGCCTTGCTCCTTCTTGGAAGCCCTGGAGGTGTGTGCAGGTCTAGACAATCATAGCTCAGGCCCTTTTTCAGACACACTGGTTTTTCGTGGAGTGGACACACACGTGGACACAGCGTGATCACATTAGGGTTTACTCTTGGTGTTGTACATTCTATGGGTTTGGACAAATGCAAATCTTCCTGATTCTATGGTTCCTTTGGCTCCTGGGTGGGTTGCATGTCCTCCTGACACTGATTTTGTGACTTAGGCCAAAATCATTAAAAATGATATCACACAGACTAAGGGGGCATGTGGCTCTCTGGGCAGTGAGGCTGAAAAATGTCCTCTTTGTCCAAAGGAAAATGATTTGGGGGCAAACAAAACAAAACAAAACCATCTCACTAGTGACAACTACATGCCAGAACACCTTTCTTTCACATCGACTCAGGCTCAAACATTCACTCTGAGACCCTCAGCAAGTGAACTGGCTTCTTGGTTATCCATTTCTTTATCAGAGAAAAGTAGCTGATAATCTCCCTCATCCCTCACATATTGTGAGAAATGTGTGCCTGGCATAGAAACATACAATAGTTGCCGTCATCCTCACTATCGTCACTGTAGCCATAGAGCAAAGTTCTGGGTTCAGTCATTTGCCAACCTCACTGCATAGCAGAGCCCATAAGACAGCCCAGTGCCTTCTCGTGGCACCTACTTCCTGAGGGCTGCCAAGCAAAATGAAATTTGGGTTGGTGCTAGTTGGAAATATATAAGAGTTTCTTCCAAATAATAACCCCAGGATTATAAGAGATTACTTATTTTTTGGTATCTGTCATCATACTTTCCACACAACAGGTGCTCAACTGAACTCAGCAATCAAAAATTGTTGATTGATTAGAAATTACCTGTGTGAACCATAGAGTCTCCCTTTGCTGGGAGTGGGCAGTGGTGGCATTTGAGTATGTCTCAGAGCCCCCAAGTGTGAAGTGCTCATTCCCTTCTCCAACCTAATGTCGGGTCACAGATGCCAAAACAGCCCTATCCAGAGCTCTGCTTCATAAATAATTGGTCAGACACAAGTTTGACTTAATCAAGGAAGGCTATGTAAAGCAGATTAATGACATTTTGATGAACTTTTCAACTCAATTTGAAAAGCCATGCTACGTTAACCACCATTTCCAATTACCCTCCAGGAAAAACTCTGGGGAAAGTTGAGACCCCTCTAAAGTACAAAATGTACTTGTACAGAGATGGTGATCTATACCACAGTCATCTTCTAAGATCCTTTCCACATGAATGGTCAAGGAAAGAAACAACAACAACTGAACCAACCAAACAAAATGAGTTCTCTTTCTTCAGGGGAACATTCCAACATTTTCAAACAAAAGATGGAATTTAGCACCATTTGATTTGCATCTAAAAGGTACTTAAATGTGGGCAAATCAGGGCAAAGACTGAGGCAAATCCTTCTACTGGACATGCCTCAGTTTCCCCTCTTTAAAGGCACTATTAGTGGACTGGTTGCCTTTAAGGTCTCTCTCCTGGTATGGTAACAGGCACTGGGGGCATGATTGGTTGACCAGCCTCCCCCTACTAAAGCCTAAAGCTCCCTGAGGAGAGGGACTTTTGACTATTTTGTTCATTGCTGTGAAACCATTGAGCAGGGATAGGATTAGACCTGATTTATATATATATATAATACGTATATATATATATATATAGAGAGAGAGAGAGAGAGAGAGAGATAGGGTCTAAACTCCAGGCTGGAGTGGCACAATCACTGCTCACTGCAGCCTTGAACTCCCGGGTTCAAGAGATTCTCCCACTCCAGCCTCTTGTGTAGCTGGGACTTATGTAGCTGGGACTACAGGCATGTGCCACCTCGCTGCGCTAATTTTTAAACTATTTATAGAGATGGGGTTTCACTATGTTGCGCAGGCTGGTCTCAAACTCCCGGCCTCAAGCAGTCCTCCCACCTTGACCTCCCAAAGTGCTGGGATTACAGGTGTGAGTCCCCACATCCAGCCTAATTTGTATTTTTAAATGGTCTGTTAAATACTAAGTAATTTGCTTTTAACTTCTAGCAAAAACAATGAAGGAATAATCAGGATCTTTTTTCTTTCCTTCTTTCCAATTTTGGCCCCAGGGGAAATGGTTAACAGAGTATTTCACTGTGTTTGTGGGTCCTGGTGACTTGTCTGGTTGAGATAATTCTGGTCACCCTTTGGCATCTCGACCTGTCCCAATTCAAGTGGCAGAGCAAAGAGGGGCCTGGGCTTCAGCCTTTGGATGGTGGTGGTTGCATGGGGCTGCCTCTGTCCTTCTGGTTGCTAAGCTCAAGACCCAGTGTATGGGCCGCTGCCGGATCATCTAACGTTGCCCTCCCCACAACCTGTGGCCCAAAATGAGCTTCAGTAGGTACAGGCAGGACCACAGGAAGAACACATTGCATGTTTTTTATGACTACTTTTTTTTTTTTTTTTTGAGATGGAGTCTCCCTCTGTCACCTTGGCTGGGGTGCAATGGTGTGATCCTGGTTCACTGCAACCTCCACCTCCCAGGTTCAAGCGATTCTCCTGCCTCAGCCTTCTGAGTAGCTGGGAGTACAGGCACACACCATTATGCCCGGCTAATTTTTTATTTTTATTTTGATTTTTTAGTAGAGACGGGATTTCGCATGTTGGTCAGGCTGATCTCGAACTCTTGACCTCAGGTTATCCGCCCACCTCAGCCATCCAAAGTGCTGTAATGTTCAAAGTGCTGGAATTACAGGTGTGAGCCACTGCACCTGGCCCAGATTACTTTTTTAGAGCAGTTTTAGGTTGACAGCAAAACTGAGAGGAAGGTACAGAGATACCCTGTATGTCCTTACCCCCACACGTGTGTAACCTTCCCCATCATCAACATGGTTCACCAGACTGGTACATTTGTTGCAATGATGAACCCACGTGGACACAGCATGATCACCCAAAGTCTGTAGTTTATTTACGTGAGGGTTTACTCTTGGTGTTGTACATTCTATGGGTTTGGACAAATGCATAATGACAAGGTTCCACCATTATAGTATCACACAGAGTGGTTTCACAGCCCTAGAAATCCTCTGTGCTCCACCTATTCATCTGTCTCCTAAGGCCTATCCTTGGAAAGCACTGATCTTTTTACTGTCTCCATAGTTTTGCCTTTTCCAGAATGTCATAGAGTTGGACTGATACCGTATGTAGGCTTTTCAGATTGGCTTCTTTCACTTAGCCATGTGCATTTCAGGTTTCTCCATGCAACCTTGATAGCTCATTCTTTATTAGTGCACCCTGCATTTTTTTTTACTCTGAAGAATTTTCTGAATTATGTTTCCCTTTCCGCAAAATTTTTTTTTAAAGAAAATCTGTTTCTTTAAACTTTTTGCCGCAAAGGTCACCCTGAAATATATCCAACACACTCTAAACCCTTGTGCCTAGAAATCCTCCCCGACTCCTCACACCATCCTCCACACTTCACCTGTTAAAGCAGAAGCTAACAAGTCAAATGTCTGCTGGTGCCGGATCAAAGCACAGGTGAATGAGGCACGCGTATTGTAAGACAGGACCCACTCCTTGCCTGAAGTTCCTCAATCCAAAAGGCTCTGGGCACTGCAGGTTTGCTGAAAATGATCTGTGGCAAAACCTGTTCTGATCTGATCTTATTTGGCGGCAAAACCTGCCCAGAACAGATGAGAGTCTATTTAAAGCCTCTATTTATCCCCCTCAATGTGAGTATTTATACATTGTAGTATACAGATATTAGTGTGATTGATCAGGGGGGTACTGCCCTAGACCCACTTGGGGATAGAATATAATAGAATATGTGCACTGTATTACATCTCTAAAATATAAAAAATTGTGAATTTGAAGACATTGAACCCCGGAAGTTTGGATAAGAAGTCAGGGACCTGCTGCACCATAGGGAATGGTGGGGACTGTGGAAAAGTGAATAGAATCCCTACAAAGTGCCAGGCAGCTAGGTGTCGATGCTCAGGAAGGTGGGCCTGGTGTTGCCAGATCTTTTAATGCTTCCCAAAAGACAATAAAAACACAGATATTGACATGCTGTCTCTTCCTGTTTTAAAAATACTGTGCAGACCACACAAAACCAGCCTGTTCATAGTTTCTTTGTCAGAATAATTCATTCTTGGCCTGACTCAAATGCTACCACCTTCAAAAGTGTTCCCAAATTCCCCATTTGCTATGGATTGACTGTAACCCTCCCACCCCAAATATTCATAGGCTTCAGCCCTAACCTCCAAAGTGACTATATTTGGAGATAGGATCTTTAAGGAGATAATTAAGATTAAATGAGATCATAGGGGTGGGGCCTTAATCCAACTGGTGTCCTTTTTTTTTGAGACTGAGTCTTGCTCTGTTGCCCAGGCTGGAGCGCGGTAGCACAATCTCAACTCACTGCAACTGCTGCCTCCCAGGTTCAAGAGATTATCCTGCCTCAGCTTCCCAAGTAGCTGGGATTACAGTCACCTACCACCACACTTGGTTAATTTTTGTATTTTTAGTAGAGACAGGGTTTTGCCATGTTGGCCAGGCTGGTATCAAACTCCTGACCTCAGGTGATCCACCCACCTCGGCTGCCCAAAGTGCTGGGCTTATAGGCATGAGCCACCGTGTCCAGCCACAACTGGTGTCCTAAGAGGAGACACTGGAGTGCACACTCTCTCTGTGCAAGCACACAGTGAAAAGCCATGTGTGGACACAGCTGAAAGCCAAAAAGAGAGGCCACATCAAAAAACCAACCCCAGTGGTACTTTGATTTTGGACTACCAGCCTCCAGAACTGTGAGAAAATGAATCTTTATTGTTTAAGCCACCCAGTCTGTGGTATTTTGTTACGGCAACACAAGTGGGCTAATGTAGCATTCATCATTGATTTTCCCCTACCCCTATCCTAAGCAATAATGGCTTAATTTTATTCCATATTTACAGCATTATTATTCCTTTCTGTTGTTTTATCTATGGTTATTGGGTAATTCACATACAGCCCTTAGCGCAATGCCTGGAGCATGGTAAGACATCTCTAATTAGTACTTATTAATACTCTTACCGTTTTTTAATTATTATTTTTTTGAGACAGCTCTGTCACCCAGGCTGGAGTGTAGTGGCATGATCACAGCTCACTGCAGCCTCGACCTCCTGGGCTCAAGGGATCCTCCCACCTCAGTCTCCTGAGTAGCTGAGACCACAGGTGCATGCCACCACACTTGGCTAATTTTTATTTTTATTTCTATTTTTATTTTTGTAGAGACAAGGTCTCACTCTGTTGCCCGGGCTGGTCTTGAACTCCTGGGCTCAAGCCATTCTCCTGCCTTGGCCTCCCAAAGTGCTGGGATTACAGGCAGCAGCCACCGTGTCCAGCCTGTTGTCATTATTATTGTTATAATATTATCATTATATATTCTTGAGAACATAGACATGTCTTACCCTTTCGTTATCTGATTATTTTTGGTAACAAACCCTTAGGATCCCAAGTCACAGGAAGAGAATGTCTGTTGTCTGGGGGTGTCTTGGAGAGAGGGGTCCACCCAGATCCAGAACTCTGGGCAAGTTCTTTGTGTCTTGGTTTCTCAGTTTTTCTAAAGGTAAATCATCCTGTTTCTTCTCTACCTCCAACTACACCATCATCTACACCCATATACACAGACACATAGACACACACACACACACACACACACACACACGGAAATGCCAGGCAATAATGTAATTAATCAAAAACACTGTTACAGAAAGAGATGAAGAACAGAGATGCAAGAAAAAAATGGGACTAAAATTGGCTTTGGGTTTAAAGAAGGTCAGTTATTGAGGAGGGTGGTAATTTCAGGGCATATCAAGGGAAAACACAGCCATCCCAATCCCAGGGTGGCTGGAACATCTGGACTGCATGTAGCCAAGTGGATGAGGGTTGATTCAGAGATCTCAGGTTCAAATCTCAGCATCTTGACCCTGGACCTCAGTGTCCTCAGCTATAAAATGAAAACAATCAGCCTACCTTCTTCACAGCATAGGCATGAGGAATGAGTTGACACACTCAGTAAATAAATGAGTAAATATGGACAAATAGAAAATGCTAGCTATTACTGTTAATAATGATAGCACACAATCTGTCACCTCTTGCTAAGTCACGGAACTGATCTTCAGTTTATAATGTAATGTCTCAGTGTCTTCAACTTAAGGGCGGTCATGAGATTTAGCTCTATATGCAATTATAGTGCTATGTATATAAGAGAGCACTGCTATTAAAGTGGTATTCTTGTTTGAAATATTTTTATAAATACAAATTCATCATACAACTTTGTTGAGGAGGAGAGAAGACTTTATAGGGGCTAATTGGACGCATATCCTCAAGCAGGTCAGACTGCCCAGCTCAAGGGGAAAAAGAAAGGAAGGCAGATTATTTATTTATTTATTTATTATTTATTATTTATTAAGAGCAAATTGTTTTGAGAAGTCTTTTCGTGGCCAGGCGCAGTGGTTCATGCTTGTAATCTCAGCACTTTGGGAGGTGCAGGAGGATTGCCTGAACCCAGGAGTTCTAGAAGAGCCTAGGTAACATGGTGAAACCCCGTCTCTACAAAAAATACAAAAATTAGCCAGGCATGGTGGTGTACACCTGTAGTCCCAGCTACTCGGGAGGCTGAGGTGGGAGGATTGCCAGGAGCCTAGGAGGCAGACATTGCAGTGAGCTGAGCTCTCACCACTGCACTCCAGGCTGGGAGTGGACAAAGGGAGACCCTTTCTCAAAAAAAAAAAAGAGAAAAAGAAAACTCTTCTTGGGGTGATTTCCACTTCCCAGTGGTTAGTTAATGGGTCCGCAAGCAGATTTTTCCCTGGAGGGCTTAGTAATTTCTTAGTGCCTGCACATGTTGCTTGATCCCACTCCTCATTTTTCTCATCTATAGCATGGGGATATGAATAGTAGCTACTTCCTGGGATAGTTGTGAAAATTAAGTGAGCCCATATGTGGAAAAGGCTGAGAAGTGAGCACAAATGCCTGGCTCCTTTTGGCGCCACAGCAATGTTAGCTATCATTCTGTTATCCTGTCTGGGGCTAGGCAGAGGTTCCAGGAACTTGGCTCTCTTTGGGATCTTTGAAAACTCTGCAGCCGCTATTATGGGGACCCCAAGAGTTGATCCAGGCTGATTGGAAATAGTCTTGAGAATTGGTTATTTTCATTTTTAAAAAATTTGCCTTCACCGGCCTTTGCCAGCCTTACCAATACCACTGAAATCTGCCCAGTGATTATCATAGGATAAAAGCTTTTATCATGAAAAGTTTTGTTTGAGAAAGCACGAACTGTGCTTCTCACTGTCGGCTTCCCTGCACGCCAGGATTCTGTCCACACTCCTACAAAGGCTGAGATTATCTCTCTCTGTTAAGGGTTTAAAATCCTACAAGCCAGCCATGCAAGTGACCAGTATCAGATTATGATAACAAGATCATGTTCAGCTATAAAAACAAGTGTCGAAACTTTTCTCATGTCACTTTCTCCTGGGGTCCCTTCTGAGAGGGAAGCTCAGCTCATTTTGAAGGCAGCGCTTTGAACTGAATTCATGGGGTATTTGCATAAGAAGATTTGAGGTTGAAGAATGGCTGCTATTGCATCTGCCCATTAATATGCCTGCTAATTCAGCACATTGTAAGCCTATTGACAGCTCACAAAGGGCTCAAATTCAAGGACAGTTATCCTATGGCCATTGTGAGGGCTTCAATTCAAGGAATATGTTCGCTCGAGGAATACAGTTGTTACAATTAGATATTTTTCATGAAACATTATAAAGAACTAATGACAACTAGAAGTACAATACTGCAACAACCACCAAAAAACATTCAGAACTCCATGAGCTTGCCTCTGATTCTCTCTCTCTCCCTGTCACATAATCTCCCCCACACTTATTTTCCTAGATGTAGTCGGCGGGTGATGGATAGAGATCTCCAAATTCGAAAGCGCATTTATCTTGCTCCCTAAATTTAAATAAAAAGCAAAATGAAATAAACAGATCTCGGCAGAAGGGGAGAAACCCACATCGCCAGCATAAATAGTGGTTAATTTAATCTCGTTTATGAAAAACCTCACACTGTCACCTCCAAGGAATATGCAAAGCAATATTTGAGAGCAGAGATGAATTATTTGAGGGGGAGAAAGCTTATCTCTTTTCAGAGGTGGAGAAAAGATGTTTATGTAGATCTAGGACAATTCAAAAACCGGGCAGAAAACGGTGCTCACGGTGGCCGTGTTCAGGCGGCTGGGGGCATTTTAAGTGAGAAAGTCGCCTCTCTCAGGAGGGAACTTGCAAAGGGCTGGGTCTGGAAGGCGGGCAGTTTAGCTGGGCTAGGGAAGCCGGCAGGAACTTTCTAAGAAACTCTGCTGAAATGCGGTTTCCAGTGGGGTGTTTGTGAGCGGCATGCCCAGGGACGCCTGGGATTGGGGACATTGTCTCTGCATTGTGCTCAGCTCCCACTTGGCTGGCCATTGTCACAGGGGCCCATCAAGCCCCTGGCCTGAGCACCGGTTGTATTTTTCTCACTCTACATCCCTCAGAAAAGACATCAAAGACCAGAGAGATGTGCTTTTCGCTTTGTTTGGTGTCTGATTCTCAACATGTGGTTTCCCGGGCCAAACTTCGGCACCTTTTAACCTATTCTGTTCAGCTTAGGCCTGAGCTGTATTTGAGCATTAGGGAAACTATAGTAACCGATAATCTGCCTGTTGCTGAAAAGAAACTATGTATCTTGTCACACAAGAGCTGTGGGACGATCACCGTCCTAGACGAGACCCTTTAGGGGCTCCCAGCTTTCTTTCCTGGGGCTCAGCCTGTGCCACTGAAAAGGCGTCAAAACCCTTTGCCTTTCTGGCACTGAAGACCCGTGTTCATGTTCATTTATATTTAACAAATAAGGCATTGTCCTTTGCAACATACCAGCATTTGATTATGTATTACAAATGTTTTCATCAAGTCAGAAATGAGGCCTCTTAACAAAAGGGGGGGAAAACTTTGGTGCAGCCCAGGGGTGGAGCAGAGACTGAGATTTTCTTCGTGGGATTTTTGGGTTCTTCGGCAAGTAAGACCGGACCTATTGTACAAAGTACCAACTGAAATTTTTAAGAAACGCCAGGGGACCCCAATGCCGGATAGTTGAATATGTGATTTAAAGGACAAATCTAGACTGAGTGGAGTAGTGTGGGGTATCTGTTGAAAGTTCAGGCTCTGGAATCTCACTATGAGGGTGCAAATCCCACCTCTGGCTCTTTCTGGCTGTGCAACCCTGAGCAAGTCTCTTGGGGTCTCTGAACTTTCCGTTTCCTGGTCTTAAAAGAGGAATAATAACGGACCCTACATGGAAGGCCTGTTAGGAGGATTAGCTGAGCTAATCCCTGTGACAGCACAGGGCCTGGCACACAGCAAGAGCTCAACAGGGGCTGACTGCCAGTGTTATTTCATAGAGTACATTAATGAGCACAGGAGCGGGGGCAGGCAACACCATGGCCAGGATCCAAACGGGTAAATAATTGCAGTAACAATTATTATTATCACATTACATCTTTATTGATACTTCGCTCTATTAAAGAAATTTGTGTTAATTGTCAAAATAACTAAAACGATGCAGAAGTGTAGAGCCTGGTAAATGAAAGTTTACAGGATCTCACCCTTCTGAGCAGGCAGAAAATTGGAGTGGGGCAATTGATGCACATTGGGTGCAAAATTTTAGGAGACATTGACTCTCAGAGTTGTGCAAGTGAAACTTTTTGCCCTAGGTACCTTGCTTGCCTCAACTAGTCCCCGTTCAGCTTCAGAGATAAGCACTGGGAGAAGTTTCATCTGTTGACTTGCAGAGGTTTCACATCCCATATACCAATACTGCATTATTATTGGCAACATGAGCTCACACCACGTGGACTGTTAGAGAGCTCACCCTTTTACTTACCCAACAGATTCTGGGCATCTTTCCTTGCTAAAAGGATATAAGACCTGCCCCCATCTTTGTGTTGTTTTTCCTTCTTAAAAAAAAAAGAAGAGAAGAAGAAGAAGAAGAAGAAGAAGAAGAAGAAGAAGAAGAAGAAGAAGAAGAGGAAGAGGAAGAGGAAGAGGAAGAGGAAGAGGAAGAGGAAGAGGAAGAAGAAGAAGAAGAAGAAGAAGAGGAAGAAGAAGAAGAAGAAGAAGAAAGTCATCCTACCTCTTGTTTCTTTGTTTTGCATTTATGCAATACAGAAGTGAGAGGTGACCATGGTTATTATTTGGTCTCCAGGCTGCCTGAACTTTTTTTCTTTTTTCTTTTTTTTTTTTTTGAGAAAGAGTTTTGCTCTTGTTGCCCAGGCTGGAGTGCAATGGCACGATCTCGGCTCACTGCAACCTCTGCCTCCCAGGTTCAAGAGATTCTCCTGCCTCAGCCTCCCGAGTAGCTGGGATTACAGGCATGCACCACCATGCCCAGCTAATTTTTGTATTTTTAGTAGAGATGGGGTTTCTCCATGTTGGTCAGGCTAGTCTCGAACTCCTGACCTCAGGTGATCCACCCACCTCGGCCTCCCAAAGTGCTGGGATTACAGGCATGAGCCACCGCACCTGCCTGAACATTTTTTTTAATGCTTCTATGGAATGAATAAGAGCTTCCATTTTCTTGGATGGCTACTATAAGCCTGTGCTGAGAATCTTACACTGTATTGACTTATTTAATCTTTATAACAATCATATGTAGCTAGTAGGCATCACTTCATCCCCATCTTACAGATAAGGAAACAGAAGCAAGAGTGAAGTCATGTCACTAGCCCATATCATTAAGTTATTAAGTGACAGAGTCCAGATGAGAACTCAGCCCACTTCCCAGAGCTCAAACATGAACACACATGTATGCATACATATACACATACATTTTCAAACCAGCATCATGCTCTGTCCATTGTTTTGGGACTTCTTGTTTCAACCTAACTTTACATCACAGATATCTTTGCATGTCAGTCTCTATGTTTCTCTTCCATTTTCATGGTTGCATAGTGTTCTGTTGCATGAAAGTATCACAGTGTATTTAGGTTGTTCCTAGCTTTCTGCTCAGGCAAAGGTGTTGCCTGTTGCCTGGGAAGGCTGAGTAAAACTTCCGGCCCAGGGCCCAAATGATGGGCTCTTACAGAGAAGCAGCCAGCAGCCCCCATAAGCATATGAAACACTTACTCTAAGAGAGGCAGATGTTTACTATTCTCCTTTCAAAGATGAAGACACTGCCACTTAGAGAGGCAACATAACTTGTCCAAGGTCACTAGTGAGTTAGTGGCAGTCAAGTCTGGTTGATAAGAGCATATCCAGGAAGAATTCCTGGACTTCCAGGGAAGCCTCTGAGAAATCCCCAAGCTGGAGCACCTCCTCACTGAGCAGGTTAAGATTGCAGGGCTTAGGGCTGGGGGATGGGGATTTTTAACAATCACCGCTTTCTGGTGTTTTGATATATGAGGCTGTTGAAAAACCACCTGACTAGATGACTAGATGGCCAACCATATCCCTTCCAGTTACCTTAGGGCTTAAGACTCCAAGCCTGGCACTCCTACCACCATCCATGAACTCTCGACGGCCAGCCCAGCACCCTTCCCCAGCTTCACTGGGTGAGCAGAAACCAGAGCTATGAGGCCTCCAGGATGAGACCTAAACTTGCACAATCCTGAGCCTGTGCCCTCTGATTCCCCCATCCAAGCTGCCTGATGAACCTGTCTTGACATCTTTCAGCTAGTTCAATGTAATATTTAAGCACTATCCTGTTGCCTGGAATGGGGAGTGACAGCAGTTTCATTTTAGTCTCGCCCCACCCCACTCTCCCCACCTCAGTCTTTGTCTAAAGGTGGAATCCCCCAGTTTCTGAGGCCCCAGGAAGCATCCAGTCCAACCCAATGTGTTACAGATGGAGAGGCTGAGACACAGAGAGGGAGGGCAAGCTACTTGCCCAAGATCACTGAGCATATTAAGTGGCCATTCTGGGATAAGAAAAGGCCCAGGGCTCTCTTGCCATGTGCAACTGTGTCCACCCATTTGTATGTTTAACAAGCACTTATTGAGCATCCACTGTATTCCAGGCACTGTGCTAAGCCCTGGTATAAAAAGCCAATAAATCATGGGATCTACTCTAAAGAAGTTAGAGTCTCATTGAGGAGGTGGACACGTAAATAAACAAGAATAGAGCACTCTGATAGGTTGATGTATTAACCAGTTTGGGCTGCCATAAAAAAATACCATAGACTGGATACTTAGCAGAAATTTATTTCTCACGGTTCTGGAGGCTGGCAAGTCCAAGGTCAAGGTGCCAGCTGATTGGTTTTCTGGTGAGGGCTCTCTTACTGTCTTACAGACTGCTGCCTTCTCACTGTCCTCATGTGGCCTTTTCTCCATGAACATGCATGGAGAGGGAGACGTTTTTCTCTCTCTCTTCCTTTCCTTAGAAGGCCACAAATTCTATTGAATTAGGACCCCACATTTATGACCTCATTTAACTACCTCCTTAGAGGCCCTACCTCCAAATACAATCATATTAGGGGTTAGGGCTTCAACATACATATTTTGTGGAGTATGCAATTCAGTCCATAGCAAAATAAAAATCATAATAATAATAATAGCTTGCATTTGATAATAACTTCTTATGTGCTAGGCATGATGCTAAGCACTTTGTATACATGATGTCATTCAACCTGTACAGCAACCAATGAGGTCAGAACTATAGTCATCCCCATTTTACAGAGGAGTTCATTGAGCCCCCATAGAGAGATTAGGTAAATTGCCTAAGGACACACGGAGTAACTCCAGAAACCCCCACTCTTGGCCAGTCCTTGGGTAAGGGTGGAAAAGTTTCAAGAAAGAGGCGATTCCTGAGAGAAATTTTGAAAGACTGGTAGGAACAAGTGTCCTCAAGCTGAGGCAAGCCTGCATTCCTTCCCTCTGGACTGCAAATACAAAGCATGACGTTTATTCCCCCAACCCACCTTTGCCTTTAAAAAGTTCATAACTGCAGCCCCGTTGGGGGAAATGCTGCATTTGCAACAAAGTCCCTGGGCTCCAAACTTAAGTTTGCCTGCATTAAGTGCTTTCCCAGTGGCCTGCCACCCCCTGGCAACTGGCCGCCTTCTGCTTTTGACAGCTTGGCATATTTGGTCATTTACCGGGTGCATGTGAAGATCAAATGGGTTAAGATTCTTCTCTTTAAACAGCAGGGAAAAGAACATCAAAAAGGTGTACATTTCATTTCCCCAGTTTTGATTAAGTCAAGCATGAAATGAAATGTAATACCCTCAAGTGGCCGGGGTTTATACCATTGAAGTTGTTACTTCTGCTTCAGGAGGTCCAATCAGCCCTGGGCAAGGGGAACAAGCTAACAGAGTTTTAGGGTGGCCAGATGGACGGGGTTTACCATGGTTGAAAAGGCAGCTTAGTGCTTGCCTCTTCAAGCCAACTGTGTGAAATCCTGGTGTGGGCCCTTCCCCTCCTGGCTCACCCTCCCGCAGCCCCCGCCCCCTTGCCTCCCTCTCCGTCCATTGGGGCCAGCGGCCCAGAGGCTGGAGCAGCCACCTCCTGGATGCCACACCATCCATGGCTGCTCTGCCTGTGATCGTCCTACTGCAACAGGCCGCACGGTGCCCCTGGAATGTCTGCTGGGACAGAGCTGGCCCAAGAAGGAATTGGAATTCTAGGCAAGATAAAAAGACTTGATTCTTGGATGACTCTTTCTAGAGCTCATGAACAAATTATTATTGCATGGGAGGAAGGATGGGTAACCCTGTGTGCCTGGTCTGGTGCTAGGCCCTAAAAATGTAAACCTAGCCGCCTGGCTTTATTTGGGCTAGCAAAATCGTATGAAGTCAGACTGGAGTGTTAAATAAAGATACAAAGGCTGCCACCAGGGCTCACCAACTGACTCAGAGAATCAGGGAAACTCTTTGCAAGTAGAAGCCATTTTATCTATTGGCCCCAGGCCCACTTTTTGATGGCCCATGGGACGATTGTCCATCTGAAAACAAAATTACAATATTGGGTTAAGAACATAAAAAGAAAAGCAACAAGATTAAATTTATGAAACGGTTAATTAAATATCTAAAGAGGTAGGATTGTGTCTCTGTTACAGGAAAGGGGTCCCAATCCAGACCCCAAGAGAGGGTTCTTGGATCTCCGGCAAGAAAGAATAAAAGGCGAGTCTGCAGTGCAAAGTAAACGCAAGTTTATTAAGAAAGGAAAGTGGTGGGCTGGGCGCGGTGGCTCATGCCTGTAATCCCAGCACTTTGGGAGGCCAAGGCGGGCGGATCGGGAGGTCAGGAGATCGAGACCATCCCGGCTAACACGGTGAAACCCGGTCTCTACTAAAATTACAAAAAATTAGCCCGGCGTGGTGGCAGGTGCCTGTAGTCCCAGCTACTCGGGAGGCTGAAGCAGGAGAATGGAGTGAACCCAGGAGGCGGAGCTTGCAGTGGGCGGAGATTGCGCCACTGCACTCCAGCCTGGGCGACAGGGCGAGACTCTGTCTCCAAAAAAAAAAAAAAACAGGAAAGTGGTGAAAGAACAGCTACTCCATAGACACAGTGGGACATTCCCTAAAGTAAGAGGAGGAACACGTCCACCCTAGGTACAATGCTCATATATAAACAGGATAAAAAAGATGATGGGGAGATGTGTTCTGCTACAAGCATTTGTGTTAAAGAATTAATTTTCTTAATTACTATATTTTGCAAGAATCAATATTATTATCTTTAAAGCAAAATTAGGAATGCCTTTGTTCTCAAGATATCAAGATATTAGGACATTCCCAAGTCTGGGTCTGTTTAGTAAACATGATCAATTTGTTTTCTTAACTGTAAACATCTAGAGGCTAGGAATACCTAACTTTCTGGAATGCAGCCCAGCAAGTCCCAGCCTCATTTTCTAGCCTTCACCCAAGATGGAGTCACTCTGGTTCGAATGCCTCTGACATCTGAACCCTAACCCTTGGCTGATGACATCTAAACAATGAAGAATAAAACAGAAGAACAAAATGAATCATTTATTCTCACTAAAGCAGAACTGGAAATGACTGAAATATTCTTAAAATGGCCAGGTGCAGAGGCTCACGCCTGTAATCCCAGCACTTTGGGAGGCTGAGGCAGGAGGATCACTTGAGCCCAGAAGTTCAAGACCAGCCTAGGCAAAATAGCAGGATCCTATCTCTACAAAAAATAAGAAATTAGCTGGGTGTGGTGACATATGCCTGTGGTGACATATGCCTGTAGTCCCAGGTACTTGGGAGGCTGAGGTGGGAGGATCACTTGAGCACAGGAGGTAGAGGCTGCAGTGAGCCATGATCATGCCACTAGACTCCAGCCCGGGCAATAGAATAAGAATCTGTCTCAAAAAAAGAAACAAAAAACAAAAAACCCACACACACAAACACAGATGCACACTCACCTTCTTAAAATTCTTATAGAAAAAAATTTGGAGTAAAGAAGGTTATATTTAATGTGAGATATGGAAGCAGTTTATATATTTGATAGACTCTGAGAGGGAGCTCCCAGATTTAAAGTTTGGGAATCTGGTGGGATTTGAACACAACTCCACTAATTATCAGCAGGCCATTTCTGAGCAGGGTGCTGCAGTCCCAGGGCTGAAATAATCAAGTAGGGTCTTTCTTAGGCTGGAACAGACCCATTTTCCAGAGGTGCCTTCGAGAGGTTCTACTCCACGCCCAGCTGAAAACTCCAGGCTCTCAACAGCTGGAGGAGAATAGCAGGGCTTTGGGAAGAACTTAATAGAATCCTTAATGCCGCTAACAATCCGCTGCTATTGAACTGCATTAAGTAGATATTATGGAAAGACAAAGAGCTAAATAGCTCGACATCACCCTCATTCGGCATGCGGCTCCCGGCCGAGACCATTTTAAGGGCAGTGCCATTGTTCCTGCACTCCCCAGGTTAGCTTTAAATTGCAAATGATACCCTGAAAAGGAAAGACAAGTGGTTTTTTTTTCTTCTGTCCTCGCTGTCTCCCTCTTTCTCTCTCACTCTGTCCCCACTCTCTCTCTCTCTCAAAATGGCCCTCACAGAAAGAAAATCATTTTAGGCCATAAGAAAGTGAAAGGCACTGTTAACATGGCTCGGACCGTGGCAAATGAAATACATCATGAGCTCGGGAGCTGAAAGCTACACTCGAGCTGTTTTATTTTGATGCTTTGGAATGTGGTCCACATGAGAACGTAAACAATGCCAGATCTGTACTAATTAATAGGCCAGGCTTGACATATTTCCCTTTGTTTGAGGCCAAACAGGCGGGAGTTGGGGGTGTGGGACGAGGAGGAGAAGAAGGGAGAGGAGAATCTTATTCGATTAAAAAAAAAAATCCAATATTCTAGCTGATAGGAGGAGTGTGTGCGGCAACCCTTCTTAAGAAGGGTCTTTCAGAATCAATGGCCAAGCAGCCGGCCACCACTTGAAGTTTCATCACTAGCTATGATCAAAATGCTTTTTTTTAAAAAAAAAGTCTCCATAGAATTGTTTGCAAACTGCAAAGTGCTTCAGCGACTGACATGAAAATGCTGGAAGCTGGAAACCTATTCCCAGGCAGAGGCCTTCTCTGTCACCTTGGTGGGTGAATAATTGTGCCTTTTGCATACGCCTTGTCATCAGCAGCAGGAATGAGGGGGCCCCAAGGACCGCCCTGGCAGCACGGGCGTTGCACCAGCAGAGTAAATTAAAACACGGATTAGAGCAAGTATGATTGGGGATGACAAGCGGGGCGGGTGTAGCCGCAGAATGAGCCGTGTTGCCCATATGGTCCTCGGGAAGCCCACGCAGTGCAGCTCTCTCCCCAGCCTGCTCCAGCTGCCCGTCTGAAGGGGGCACTTAGGAGGCCTCAAGCATTTTCTGGAACTGGGAAAATTAGTTTCCCTTCTTTACGAGTTCAGAAATACCACCAGCTGCTACCAGGTACGAGGAGATTTCAGTGAATTCAGGCTCTCAGTGGAAGGAAGCGGGGGGTGGTTAGTGGGGTATTCTGATGTGCAGGGCTACCCCTTTGTGGTTACCTTGTTTGAATTCAGAGAAGAAACTTCCTGGGGGCCTCAGGCCACTGAAAGTCGGGTAAAGGTGGCACCCTGGCCAATCCCGCTGCCATGGTGATGGGGAAAGGGCCAGGACTGTCTTGGCAACAACCCTTAGTGATCCTGGCTAACATTTATTAGGCACAAACCATGTTCCTAAAAATGCTATAGTTGTATTTCCAGGGGTCATGTGACGGTTTGAGCAGATAATACCCTGCCAAAGGCGATGGCCCAGGAGGGGCCAAATGGGGCTAAAGTTGAATCCACATTCTGCTCACCAAGCCACTGCTCCTGTGCTGAGTAGTCTCCCCTGGAGCAGTCCCTTTTCTACTTTCCACAAATGCATTACATAGACCAGCAGGGCCGCCATATTTATCACAGCCTTACTACAAAACTATCCTATGGATGGATCTGACCATCAGCATCCCCATTTTACAGATGAGAAAACAGAGGCTCAGAGAAGGTCAACAATTTGCCTAAAGTCACACAGCTAAGAAGTGGGGAGCTAGGATTCCAGAGTCTTCTGAGTCCAGAGCCCACCCCTCTTAACCACTGTGTGGGAAGAATGAGTGGGTGAGGCTAGGAGAACTGGATAGCTACCCCTTCCCTAGATGCCTTATCAGTACAGGGGCCTAGAAGCACAAAAGGATATGGTGACAGTCCCAGGAATAGTTCTGGAAGTTGAAAATCCCACAAGCAGACAAAGCAAGATAAACTCTCCAAGGGCAACTGATGGAGGGTCAGTTTCAGCAAAACCCAGGCGTTTCTTCTCACCCTCAGTGGTTTTCCCCACAGCCCACAGCAAAGTCCTGCAGTTCCCCAATTGGCCCAAACACAAACACCAAAACCAGAACACATCTGAAACAAGTACAAGTAAACAGCATGCTAGTCTGCCCCTCCACTGAAAAGAAATTGCTACTCACATTCTCAGTGACAAAGGACCGTCTCAGGGCAGCCTCACCCTCCAACGTCTCCTGCTAAACTTATTGCCTGCAATACATTTTATCCTATGATGTTTCATGTGGACACGATACAACTAGATTTCTTTCTATATGTCAAAAAGCATGAGCCCATATGTGAACTGAAGCACCAAAGAGTCTCAAATTATACCTCATGGACTTTATTCCTCCATCATCCAAAACATGCAACAGGCCAACAAGAAAATTCCTCAGGAAATTTGCTTTAAAGAGGACAAGGATGCTAAGGGTGGAAAATCGAGTATTTGACTTCAAAATACTCTAATGTCAGAGTCTAGGAGGAAGACTCATCTCTCTTGCCACTAGGATGTCTGATAAGGGTTTCACAGTGTTCAGAGATTAACTTCTGGTGTTCACTCTCATCTCCTCCTCTCACCAAAACCATCTCTGGCACATTCCCAATCTCTGTAAATGACAAGTTCTTCCTCCCAGTTGCTCAGGACTAAAACTGTAGAGCTATATTTGACTCTTCTCTTTCCCCCACACCACGTCTCCAATCCGTCAGCAATTCATGGCAGTTCTCCCTTTGAAACTTAGCCACCCCCACTGCTACTGGTCCAAACTGCCATTGTTTCTCACCTGGATTGTTGTAGTATCCTTCTAACTAGCTTCCTGGTTTCTGTCTGCTTCTACATCACATCCTGTAAAAGAATTCACTTCCTGGAGCCCTGCAATAGCCTCGTGTTACTCGGAGTAAAAGTCAGTGTATTCCCCACGACCTACAACGCCCACGCACCGTCTGTTCCCTGGCCGCCTCCTTTATTTCCTCTCCCATCCTCTCCCTCTTGGATCACTGTGCTCCACCGTTGGTGAACTCCACACAGTGCCTGACACACACCCAGCACGCTCCTGCCATGGGGCCTCCTTTGCACATGCGGATGATACCTCTCCCTGGCTGCTCTTCCCTCGGATATCCACAGGATATCCATCATTTCCCATCTTCAGATCTCATCGGAGAGGTCTTCCCTGACCTCCTAAGGGAAGTAGCCATGCCAACCCCATATTCGTGTCACTTTCTAACCCCTACTGTTCCTTATTTTCTTCCTTAGCATTTATCACCTAGACCTTGTCTGTTTTATACGCTCCTGTATCCTAGGACTTAAATCCACGCCCATGCTTCAAAAATATACGCGGAAGGAATGAATGCGCAATAACAGCTTGCTCTGGTTATCAGCATGGCTGTGATTCCCTCTCTGTCACTTTCTCCCTCCCTGCCTCTCTCCTCCTTTCCCTCTTTCCACAAACACATCTTGAATGCCTCCTGGGCCTACACACCTGAGGGCCTTCTCTGACCCAATGCTGCCCAGCTTGAAATGGGGCCATTCTTCTGCTCATACAGCAGGCATTCAAGGTACACATGCTCTTCAAGCCCTTAGCTCTTTCTTTTCTTTCTTTCATTCATTCATTCATTCTTTTTTTTTTTTTTTTTTTTTTTTTCCTGAGGCAGGGTCTTACACTGTTGCCCAGGCTGGAGTGCAATGGTGCAATCATGGCTCACTGCAGCATCCACCTCCCAGACCCAATCCATCCTCCCATCTCAGCCTCTGGAGTAGCTGGGACTACAGTTGTGCATCATCATGTCTGGCTATTTCTTTTTTCAAATTTTTTTGTAGAGACAGGAGTCTTACTATGTTGCCCAGGCTAGTCTTGAACTCCTGGGCTCAAGCGATCCTCCTGTCTTAGCCTCCCTCTCCCAACCTACTTCTCCTTTTAGCCCTCTATCATGTTAGCCTTGTGAGTCATCTCTGAATCTGCCTGGATGTTCCCCTTTCTGATGGCCCAGATATTTTTCTTGTTCTAAAACACACTTCTCTGTCCTTTCCCCAATCCCTCCCCTTCCTGCCCAGTGCTTTCTATCTGGTGAACTTCCACTATGCTTAGGTTGATGCTGAATAAATCCCAGTTAGCCAGGGTCTGAATTCCATTCCCACACTGCTCTCTTCCCCCTCCCCCAACCAGCTGCAATTTCCAAAGCGTTTTCCAAAGCACATCATCCCATTGGTGATAGAGAAATGATGATCACCACCTTCCATTGAAGTCAAGGCACTTCATACTTCTACAAGCCTCCCCACCTGTGCAGGGTGCTCACTGCCTCAACCTGGGAATGCACCACAAATTCATGGAGCTGGGAAACGGCTGGTGGACACTTGTGTGAGCTGTTCTCTGTGCACCCAAAGCGAAAGGTTCATGCGTGCAGCAACAGGCTGCTGGGGCGGGGTGGGGCAGGGCAGGTTGGGGCCATAACCCCTTCAAGTTGGAGATAAAGACCGGGAGTGTGGAGCCTGCTTTATGCCTGGCACACAGCAAGGGATCAATAAAGCTTTATCATTATACTTGTTGTTATTCTCTGATTCTCGGGTTCCACATACACCAATTACAAACGTTGGCAAAAACTTGAACTCTGGGTGCCTACATTAAGCATGGCGTTATTTCAATATAATCATTTTTTTTAACTAAAAACATCCAAATGCTTACAATTCATATATCTTTAAAAACATCGTTCAACTCCTCCCCCACCAAAAAAGCCATGACCACCAGATGTACATCTGATACTAGTCCAGATCTTGTACTGCATGGGGGAAAATTCTATAAAGAACGTTATTGGGTCATTGACAAAATGGAAACACAAATTATAGATTAGGTGGAAGGCATCGAGGTTAATTTTACTAAAGTTGATGACTGTATTATGGCTGTGTAAGAGTATATCTCTGTTATTAGGAAATCCCCATTGAAGTATTCAGGGGTATGTAATTAATTTGACTTACGTAACTTACCACCAAATGGTGGTAATTTAGAAGCAAATTTGGGGGGTGTGTGTGTGTGACAGGCACAAATAATAAAGCAAAGCAATGGGATAAAATGTTAACAGTAGATGAATCTAGGTAAAGAGGACAGGGTGATCTTTGTACTATTCTTAACCTTTGTAACTTTTCTGTAAATTTGAAGTTATTTCCAAACAGAAAGTGTAAAAAACCAAAATACTGCTTCTTGTTCAGAATTACAATTTTTGTGTTAATTTAAAAACAGAAGTATAGGGAACGTGATCAAATTTGAAGAAAAAAATAGGAAATACATTTAACAACCTAAAACTAACAGAAATAGAATAATTCCGGCCTGTAACAAGCAAGGGTGTTTTGTTGTTTGTTTGATGGTGGCTTTTGTTTTGTTTTATTTTCGAGTATTTGCATGGCTCTCAACATTCTCTCTGAAAAGTGAGATTTCATCTTAAAGTATCAGAAAAGTTTGGAAGATTATTCAATGCAGCATGCTTGATAACTCTACATGCTTCTGAACAAGGAGGCTTCTTTGAAGTAGTTTAGCATTTCAGAGCATCACATGTTAATTGTATGCAAAGAAATAAAACACTTAAGCAAACTTCAATCTAAGGAGATTTGCATAAAGGATTAAGACTCATTGGCCCTCCAAAATACTCCTCCAACAGAAAATGGGTGCGCTGCGCTCTCAGATCCCCCCAATTTCTTTGTGCTCTCATTGAAGTCCGATTTAATCCTGCTTTCTTCATTCGCACCTTCTCTCTAAACCTCCCAGGCCTGTGAATTGAGAGCCAGGGATCATTCTCCTCCCAAATTGAAGGGGGTTTTCCTTTCATTAATTTCTCTAAGAAGATTACCCCGTGCTTGTTTGTTGTTGTTGAAGCAACTAATTTCCCTAAAGCTCTTTGTTTTTTCAACTGGTTTACACTTTAATGCCCTTGATTGAATTTCAACAACAAGGGATCAACTTGACCAACAAACTCTCTTTAGGAAGAAAACAAAAAGCTAGAACTTAGTGCAAACTATTTTAACTGCAGGCCTGCTTTAAAAATATATATATTCAGCCATTTAGACAGTTTTCAAAGAGATGAGTCCTAATTAGCATATCATTCAGGCCTTGTTTCGTTCCTGAAGTCAAGGTGACCCTCACTGAAACTGAATTCCTCTAATTACTATAGCTGAAGTTACGGGAAAAGTAACACCCCATAACATTCTGTCAGTATTGCAGATTTTTAAAAAATTTGGCTTATGTTTTCATTCCCTCTCTCTCTCTCTCTCATTTTTGTTTTTCCTTCTAATATTTCTTGTCTTAAAAGTCTGAGGATAAAACAGATGGCAGACCTTTCCCTAAGAACTTCAGTATATCTATACATTTCGAACATTATCAAAAATTTTAGTATGATCTTGTTTGGAAATTCCTTTTTTTACCAGGATGATTGTGTGGAAGTTAAGTGGTAACCTCCTTCATTCGGATTCACAGCCATTTTAAACATTTGCACCAGTTAATTACCATAATTGGTTTGTTCAATTAGCAGGAGGCGAACTGGCGCTTTCACACAGGGATGCCTCTATTTACTTGGAGATACTGTCACTGTCATGCACCCCAAGGACACTGGCCTGACTTTTGAGGGCTGAGGTTTGGCTTCAAGTCTCTGGGGAGTTTCCCCTGCCTTAAGCACCTTGAAGATTGACCCTTGAACTTTCTAAGCTGAAAATGCTATTGATATTCTGTACTTTGTCAGAAGAAAGGAGGCTGGCGGCAGGGGTGGGGGACAGGCAGAGGGCCTGGCTGTGGTGCCCGGTGGGAGGGTGGAGCTCAGCGTGGCATCTCCTCTCAGATCGGGAGCCTCACCAAACGGAGAGGCAGAGCTCCTCTGGGCCACCTCCAAAAGCAGGATCTGGGAGGCCCCCACGCTGTTCTGTTGAAGGACTGTCAGCCCACATGTGATGATTTTCTTCCACTGGATGGCAAACTAATGGCCAAATAAATCCCAGGAGCAATTACTGAGTGCCTACTATGTGTAGAGTTAATCTACTAAATGGAGCATCCCCACTGGGAGAGGCTGTAAATAAGTGATTCAAATGGTTCAGGCACAAGACCCAGCATCAAACCCCACAATGGGGAAGAATGGCCAAAAACATCACCAGAGAAGCCAGTGAAAAACATGCCATTCTTTCTCCTGTTAACTTTCATTTCATTGCTGGTAAAGGCCTGATAAGATGATTTTAAAATGTTGTGAGCCCTTGTTTCTGGATGGTGATGAATGTTAGACCAGGTTCCTCTTTAAAACGCTAGAAATGAACAGAGGAGTGGATTATTTTAAAGCACCCCAACAAAAGGAATCCCACATTCCAAAGGTGAAATATCACAGATTCCAAATGGATGACAATTGGCTTACCATAAAATATTCCAAGGGGAAAGCAGGAGTGTTCAGAAATCCGAATGGCTGAAATGTAAATTGTGGACAGAGCATCTTCTCAGGTCAACAACACAGGGTCTGAAAATACATATATTTTTTAAATGCCTTAAGATAAAGAGCTTCAAGGACCTTCTAGAATGATCTCAAACAATCTGAAATCTATCTGTAATGATTTGGGTTATTAAACCCATTGAGACCCTCCAGTTGAGGTAGCTTTTGTCTCTTTGGGTGGGACCGAAATCACACACTCATCTTTTTTTTAGTTGTTTTTTAACATTTTATTTGTTGTTATTATTTCTTAAAAGAAATCCACTGTTCTAATTTTGGCTCTAATGTGACTCAGATGAAGGTTCACGGTGAACAATCACCTACTGTATACAATCATATAATTTAATGAAAGCGAACACACTCAATCTTTTTCAAAATGTGCACTAGCACCCAGCTATTGATCTTACATTTATCCAGGCGTGTCTTTTTGTCCAAGTGTTTTAATAATCTAATTTTAAAATAGGATTCGTCTTTGAGAATATCTGAGTTTGAGCCCCATGCTTTCTGCAACCTATAGTAATGTTGGACTAATAAAATCCAGAGGTAAACTGGCATATGCTTGCTTTAATGAGGAAGTGAGAGAGACTGAGGAATTATTATTTGACAATTATAACTTTAGGAAGAGTCTCTGTGTACTAGAGCTGTAAAAAATAATTAAAAGAAGTGTTGCAGTCCATTTTAATTAGATCTCAGTGCATTTTAAAATATGTATGGGGAGGCCTGTGTAAACCAGTGACTGCACTGTGTGTGAGAACCAGAAACATCTCATTTGGCCAACAGAAGATACTGGTTCTAGGAATCCTACTATTTTTATCATTCAGTGCTGAATTATCAGTTTCTGGAAGAGGATGGCCAAGGAAGGCAACATCCGTCTTTACTCGTCTTCTCTAAGCCTCATCTCTCTTGTCAGCATCATGGCTGTCAGCTCCTTTCCCCCCTTCTATCTCAGCCAACATCAAAATGCAACTCTTTCTGGCATCATCATTGTTCTCAATTTGAGCAGACTCCATGTGAAAAGGAACAGCGAATAGGGCAGTGTTCGACATTACATCTTGAACCAGAATAAGCAAATAGGCAAGTTGAATCTTTGGGGTCAAGCTTTAAAGTCATGTTTCTGACCCAAGAAATCATTTTCAGTGACAGTTATGACAAATGCTGAACACAGGCCCTGTATAAATACATCTGTGATTGTTGCATCGAAAATACCTGGGGTCATTGTCTACCCTGGGGCACCCCCACCAAGACACCTACTGCTTGGCAAACACATGTCTCCCTGGAAAAAGATGGTAAAAAGGACAGGCATGTTGAGTTTAAGTTTCTAATATGATGCTTAAGAGCATCAGTACACCCTGCTTAATGGGGCCGCTAATTAGTTTGTGACACTTTCAGGTTGTCCTGATATTGCTATTAGCAAAGGATAGTTGATGGCAAAAGTTCTCACACCCGACCACACTTTGGAATAACCTTTAAAAATAACTCTTTATAAATAATTTTTTAATCTAAAAAATAAAAAATAATTTCCCTGCCCAGCCACATCCATGACCAATTAAATGAGAATTCCTGGGAATAGGACCCAGGCACCAGAGTATTTTTCAAACCCATCCTGAAGCCCCATTGACGTACCAGTGGATTTAGAGACATCTTGGCATAAGATGCTAGCAGAAACACTTTTAGTTTATAACTTCACATTTTGATGGCTACTTTATAGTTCTCCAAAACCAAAATCATAATAATCAAAGATGTCAACATTTAACAGCCTGATTACACAAATACTGTTGGTGACCTGACGTATTTGCTTAAGAGCCTCTGGCTTCTCCAACAGAGTGCATCTGTGTTGCTTAGAATGGAAGCCCCTCTCCCCTCCCTCCATCTATTGAATTTGCAGAGAGGGCCGCCCTTTATCTCATATTTAAAACACAAGCAATGTATGAAATTCATTTTCAATTTATTTTCCAATCATATGAAAGGAAGGGGGAGAAAGATGATTCTATCGAATCTTCTCCTGGCTGGTAAAAGGTTGGTAAGGCTTGTTCTGGATGCGTGGCGGAGAGCTCCCGGGATAGTCTACGGGGAGCAGAGTTAATCGAATAAACTAATCTTCGCTGTGGAGATTAACTCTCAGTAGCTGCAGGAAACCGGGCAAGGGAGAATGCAAATAGCAGAGACCTCAAGGTGCTGGAGGAGTTAGGAATCTCCCCTCCCTCACTCTAATGCTGCCGCCGCCGCACCCCGCCACCTCCCCACCCCGCCGCCGCACCCCGCCACCTCCCCACCCCGCCGCCGCACCCCGCCACCTCCCCACCCCCCCGCCGCCCACCCGCCCTCAGGTTTTAAATTTGGAAAATGTTGTGGAAATGGAGAAACGCCCCTTTGCCTGCTGACCAGAGCCCAGCCCCAGGCATGAAACTGAGAAACTGAACAGTTGCAAGGACGTGACGCTTTCTTGGGCTTTCCTGAAGGGGCAGGACTGAAGGGATCTTGTCCAGCTGAGGGGAGCTCACAGTGTGTGCGTGATGGAGGGAAATACTCCCTGGAGGTGAAGATGTGGTTCAAAGCTGCACCTGACGTGGCTTTAAGAGCAGATCCTTTCAAACAGCCTTTGATTCCCTTTTGCCAATGGGGGCAGGCGGTGTTATGGGGGTGCAAGCAATTGTGTCAAAACACAGCTCCAAGAAGAAACATGCTCTCAGCTTTCTCGGTGATTTAGGAGAAAGCCTCAGCCTGGAAGGTGGGAGAGGGTGTCTATGAGGATTGTTTAGGTCTGGAGAGGGATTCCTGCCCCCTGGGAGGGCTGTCTCCCTGTTTGCTCAGTTCTTGGGGAATCAATCTGAATGCTGGTCCCCTGGGATCTGCTGGCTCCTGCAACCCCCAACTCTAGGAGCGGGGGCTCCAAGCCCCTCACCCTGACAGCAGAGGCAGTGAGAAGTGACAGCAAGGTCCCTGGAGGGGCTGTCTAGGCTCTCTGGTGAGTTGACACCTCCCTCCCCTTAATGCTTAGTCAGTCAGAGCTAATTTTTGTATTCTTCAAATAAAATTAAGGTAAGCACAAAGGTGAGAACACCTCACATCTCTCAAATTGACCACTTCTCCCTACCTCTCCCAATACCAGCCCAGCCTTGGCTCCTGATCTCTCATCTGAACACCTTCAAGGGACTCAGCAGTGGGTGGCACTCCTGATTTCACTCTTGACCTCCTCCATCTATTCTCTACCAGCAGTTGCAGATTAGGGTGTGTGCTTCTACTTAGCTCCTCTTGCTCTTAAGAGAATGCTGGGGCCTTTAATAAATGCCTTGTGCCTGGGCAGTAGACAGATGGTTAGAAGGGGCACCTGTGGATGCCAAGCAGCTGGCTTCAAACCCCAGCTTTGCCAATGACTGGCTGTGTGACGTGGGCAGGTCCTAGCAACCCTCTCCTCTGCATCATCTATCAATTGGGAGGAAGATGCTCGAATTGACCATGTGGCTTGTTGAGAGGCCTGGGCGGCCGACCTGAGTGAATGTGTGAGTGAGTGAGTGAGTGAGTGAGAGAGTGAGTGAGTGAGTGAGTGAGCAGCACTCAGCCCATCTTCTCTTGTTATCCTCTGGCGTCTTCTCCTGCTGCCTCCTCTAGCTTCCTGTTTTTCAGCTCTGCCGGGTCTCTCTCTGCTCCTCCAGGCTCCCTCCTATGGCAGGGTCTTCGCACCCGCTGTTTCCTCCTCCATGCCTTGCCCCTTCCCCCAGTTACAGAAGGGACTATGAAGCCCCCTTGGCTTCCCCATCAACAGCCCTGATTGATGCTTAAATAAGAACAGATTCTTCTCTGCCCCCAAATAAAGAGTGACTCTCTCTCTACCCAGAGCCCCTGAACCTACCATCTATGGACTTGGCTAAACCTGTGCCAAGGATCATGGCAGGCTGACAGCAGGTAGTCTCTGGAGAGGAACCTGGGAAGTCTCAACATCTCCAGAGGAGCAGGGCTCTCAGAGGGGGAAAGGGCCTCACATGGAGGTGGCAGAAACACTTGCGGCCTTAGGATCCAACCCAGGACATCCACCTTTGGCTGTGTAAGTACTAACCTCTGCCCCGGGGGAATGCCTGTGCGTGCTGAGCCTTGGTCTGTGTGCTCCATCTGCGGATGACCTTCATTTATACTCAGAAGAACTTTACAAAGAGGTATTATTATCTTTATTTATTTATTTTTTATAGGCAGAGAACAAAATGACTCAGAGAGTCTAAATGACTTGCCCAAAGTCACACAGCAGAGCTGGGACTTGAACCCAGGTGTTCCTGATGGAGCCCGTGATCTCTAACACTGCTCTGTATTCATACCCATGCTAGAAAATGGTCTTGCTACGATGGCCCACCCTTCGTGACTCAACTGGGAGACTCAGAATTAAATGCAACGTTTTGTCTTTTAACCACAGAGACTTTCAGTTCTCAGTGTCTCAGGGGAAAAAGAAAATCCAATGTTGCTTTCAAGTTTTCACTGCAGCTTCTCTTGTAAGTCTTAACTCAGATGACGATTCTTCTAGAAAACTGTCTTGGGATCCCCCAGGGCAGGGCAGGGCAAGCCTGTGTCATCCCTGTTTCCAGAGCATTTAAGCTGCCCCTCTTTGACCATGCTTCCCCCATTCCAATCTGGGACATAAACTCTCCACTACCCTGAGCCCCCTGATGGTAGGAACTGTTTTGTTTCAAACCTGTGTCTCCTGGTTCTCCCTCCTCTTATCACTGAAGTGCTGGTTACATGGAAATTGCTTCATACATGCTTAAGACCCCAAATCAGGTTGTTGGGTAACCTTCTTCACATCTCCATAGCAAGCTCCCAGCTGCCAATCTAGTAAGTATGCCCTTCATAGCCACAAACTCAGATGTATGCAAATGGGCCATTATTCTCTATGTCTCAACTGTACTTTGCTCTCCAGCACAGATTCTATCCAAGAACAGAAAAGTTGATTCAGTAAACAGAGATTACTCTTGTCCTGATTTTTCCTCTGTAGTCCCTTTTGAGTAAATAATCCAGGCAAATTCAGGGTGTCCCCTTCCTCCTCTTCTCCCCTCCTTGCCAAGGTTGATTTAAGTCCTGGGGGCCAGGGGCAATCACTCAGGCATCCAGAAAAGGCCTCTGGTCCATTCTTATCAGTGGTTGTCCATGCTTGGTTCTTCCATTGGCCATGGGTCATTGACAGCCAGGCCTGCTGTCTCCATGGAGATGAGCCTATCTCACCATGGCCTGCACACAGAGATGTGGCAGCCATTTAAATGGTGCTGGCAATCCTGATCTCTCCAAGAATGTATGCTTGAGAGTGGGTGTGAGATAGGAGACAGAAATCTATTTTTTACCTAGTGGATCTTTGTTTTTGTGTGTTTTCAAAAATATGACATGTATTTTTTTTTATATAGCTTTTCCTGTCAATGCAAAGCAACTGCTTCATCTGATGCTCAACCCAAATGTTCAATGAAGTTTTTAATATTCTTCGTGAATTGGAAACTCCTCTAAGCTTCCACTCTATTATTACCTGCCCCTGCCCAGCTTCTTCGCAATAAGGCTTTAGTCCTACTACTCTCTTGAAGTTTACAATATTGAGTACTTACAGTGGGTCAGGCCCTGTGTGGGGTACTGAACATACAATCATTGGATTCTCAACAACCCTATGAAGAAAGTTCAAATCATTATCCTTCTAACTTACAGATGAGAATCACTGAGGGAGGTTAAGTATTAGTGTCCAAGGCCCACAGTTGGTAAGTGACTTAATAGCGGTTAACTATTACTTCTCAACAGTGAAGAGCATGCCGGCAGCTCAAACACAATGTGTCCAAAGCCTACACCAAAGTTCTCCGGAGCATCTCTTCTGCATAAAACAAGTTATTTGAGTGGTGTATTAATCCATTCTCATGCTGTTAATAAAGACATACCTGAGACTGGGTAATTTATAAAGGAAGGAGGTTTAATGGACTCACAGTTCCACACAGCTAGGGAGCCTACACAATCATGGCAGAAGGTGAAGGAGGAGCAAAGGCACATCTTACATTGTGGCAGGCAAGAGAGAGCGTGCAGGGGATCTGCCCTTTATAAAATCATCAGACCTCTTGAGACTTATTCACTATCACGAGAACAGCACAGGAAAACTTGCACCCATGATTCAATTACTTCCTACTAGGTCCTCCCACAATATATGGGGATTATGGGAGCTACAGTTCAAGATGAGATTTGAGTGGGGACACAGCCAAACCATATAAAGTGGCATCATGAACTTCCCACAGACTCAGATAGAAACAATGGCATCCTTTGTGGCTTTACCTGTATTTTCTTCGAGTACAAGTCTCCATTCTGTTTTCACTTCAACAAACCTGCTAACCAGCCCCCTGCCTAATTCATATTAGATCATCAGGACATAGAAAAGTAGCTGGCACATAGTAGGGGTGCCCTAATTATCTATTGAACAGATGCAGCACCCTGACCTCTCCATTCTATGTGCTGCTGCCTGATTAATTCTCCCAAAGCACAGTTCTGAGTATGACTCCTTTGCTGAAACCCCTTTGGTGGTCTTCATTGTCCCACAGAATGAAACCCTTGCCTTTCCCTCTGGCATTTCTTGAACCTGCAGTCCATCTTGAACCTATTGTTCCAGCCTCCTCACTCACTCTACTGCTGCACAAACCCAGCCTCCACTCATAGCCATTTCTTTAAGAGCCTCCAAACTGCCCCTTCTTGGCCAAGCTACTCCTACCGCCTGGAATTTTTGCCCTGCCTACCCCATTTTCCCTAAGGAAAGGGTCCTACAATCTTCAAATACTGCCTCCTTGAGGCAGCTTTCCCTGATCTCCCTCTGAAGACCTGTGACATGCTGATGTCCTCTTCTGTGCTTCAGTAGTTAAGGGCTCCAGCACTGGTGTCCAAGAGTCCTGGGTGCAAGTCCTGGCTCTGTCTTCTTGGCTTTATAACATTAGTCAAGTCATTGAAGACATTTGGGAACAGAAAAATGAAGATAATTCTCATAGAAGTACTTGGCAATTTAAGAGAGATAACGCTTTGAAGGGCTTAGCACTGTGCTGGGTGCCTAATAAATGGCAACTTATTGATTACTCCTATTACTATTATCATCAGGATATCTTGTCTTCTCTCTTCCATTAGACCAGTGGCTCTCAAATTTGACATCAGAATCCTGAGGGAGCTCTTAAAAATTATAAGCTCAGAATGTATGCTTGGGGATTCTGATTTAATAGGTCCGGGACAGGGGTCCTGCATTAGTATTATTTATTTATTTATTTTATTATGGCAAAATATGTTTATCATATTAATCTTTTGTAAGTATAAAGTTCAGTGGCATTAAACACACTCTCACTGTTATGCAACCATCACCATTATCTATATCCAAGACTTTCTCATCATCCCCAGCAAAAACTCTGTACCCATTAGATAATAACTCTCTCTTCCTTCTTTTCCCCCTCCTTGGTAACCTCTATTCTACTTTCTGTCTCTATGAATTTGCCTATTCTAGGCACAGAATGTAAGTGGAATCATACAATATCTGTCCTTCTATTTCTGGTTTATTTCACTAAGCATAATGATTTCAGGGTACAACCATGTTGCAGTATATATAAGAATTTCTTTTTTATGGCTGAATAATATTCCATTGTATGTATATACCACATTTTGTTTATCCATTCATCTGTTGACAGACAGTTGGATTGTTTCCCCCTTTTGGTTATTGTGAATAATACTGCTATGAACATTGGTGTATAAATATTTTCTCCAGTTTCTGCTTTCAATTCTTTTGGGTATATACCTAGGAGTAGGACTGCTGGGTCATATGGTAGTTCTGCATTTTACCTTTTGAGAAATGATCTAACTGTTCTTCACAGCAGCAACACCATTTTACATTCTTACTAATAATGCATGAGGGTTCCAATTGCCACATCCTCATCAACACTTGTTATTTTCTACAGGTCATTTCTTTTAAATTGTAGCCATCCTAGCAGATGTGAAATGGTATTTCATTGTGGTTTTTATTTGTATTTCCCTAATGACTAACGATGTTGATCGATTTTCCTTGTGCTTATTGTCCATTTGTCTTTAGAGAAAATTGTATTCAAATTCTTCACCCATTTTTAGGTTGTGTTTACAATCTTGTTGGGTTGCAGCAGGTTTTTTTTTTTTTTTTGTATGTTCTGGATATTAATCCCTTATCAGATATATCATTTGCAAATATTTTCTCCCATGCAGTAGGTTATGTTATTGTTTCCTTGATGGAATCCTTCAATGCGTAAAAGTTCTTAATTTTGATGAAGTCCAATTTATCTGTTTTTTATTTATTTTGTTGCCTGTGCTTTTGGTGTTGTATTCATTAAGTCATCGCCAAATCCACTTCACTTTCTCCAGTGTTTTCCTCTAAAAGTATAGTTTTACCAATTAAGCTGAAGCCTTTGATTGTTTTGAGTTAATTTTTATGCCTTAAGTGGTGTAAGTGTCCAACTTCATTCTTCTGCATGGTGGATATCGTTTCCCCAACATCATTTGTTGAAAAGACTGTTTTTTTCTCATTAATTGGTCTAGGTACCCTTGTCAAAAATTAATTGACCATATATGTGAGGGTTTATTTCTTGGCTGTCTATTTATTTTTATTTTATATATTTTTTATAAACAGGGTTTTCTCTGTCACCAGGCTGGAGTACAGCAGTGTGATCATAGCTCACTGCATCTTCATCCTCTTCCACTCAAGTAATCCTCTTACCTCAGCCTCCTGAGTAGCTAGGACTACAGACATGCATCACTGTGCCTGGCAAATTTTTTTATTTTTATTTTTGTAGAGAGGAATCTTGCTATGTTGCCCAGGCTGGTCTCAAACTCCTGGCCTCAAGCAATCCTCCTGCCTTGGCCCCCCAAAGTGCTAAAATTACAGGTTTGAGCCACCATGCCTGGCTTTGTCTCTCTATTATATTCCACTGGTCTATATGGTTGTCCTTATGTCAGTACCGTATTGTTTTTATTATTGTACCTTTGTAATATGTTTCAAAGTTGGATAGTCTGAGACTTCCAACTTTACTCTTTTTCAAGATTAAGTTGTTTGAGACCCCTTGCAGTCTCATATAAATTTAAAGATTGGCTTTTCCATTTCTGCAAAAAAGGTTATTGGAATTTTGATAGGGATTGCATTGAATATACAGATTTCATTACAGCAATGTTACATCTTTCTATCCATGAACATGGGATGTCTTTTCATTTATTTAGATCTCTACCTTCTTACAGCAATTTTTGTAGTTTTTGGTGTACAAGTCCTTTATCTTCTTGGTTAGATTTATTTCTAAGTATTTTTTTAGGTGTTAATGGAAACAAAATTGCTTTTCTAATTTTTTAAATTAGTATTTTTTAAAGCTCCCCAAGAGATGCTAATATGTAGTTAAGGTTGAAAACCACTGTCTTAGTCAAAGCTTCCTAAGGTAGAGGAAAGCTTATGTCTTTCTAACCTTCCTGTTTCCTTCAGTGACCGGCAAGGTCCCTAGCACGGAATCACTGCTTAGTAACTCTTCTGATGTATGTGTGTATAGCTTCCTTCTTAGAAAATACATTTTTAAACTTATTTGCTTTCAAATATGCTGCACTGGCATTCTGATACTCCTGGCTTCCCCCAACCCCCACCTGCCTTTTCCACATCTTCCCAGTCAATTCCCAGAGAGAGGGCCTGTTTACCATTGACTCCTTTGTGAGAATGGACTTTGTGGTGAACACTGACTACAGGGCATCTCCTACTGGGATGTGACTGGGGACCTCTCACCTCCTGAAGGAAACAACAATACCTGATTTCAACCACATAGCATTGACTGGAAAATGACCTCTAGGTACCAGTAGTGGCAGACAGACCAAAAAGATGTAGCCAGACAGATGGGCAGGTCTGCCAGGGTAGGAGGCTGTTTTTAATTGAGGAGACCAGCACAGACACCTCATGGAGTCCACATAAGCACCCCATCATCACCTGATGATTCCTCCCTTCATATTTATTATACATGTCCATTAGGACTGGTACCCAAGGGGCTTCCAGCCCCAGACATACACTCAAGGACAAGTAGCTTCCCACTCAGGGTTTCTGGTCAGGAATTCACAACAATGAGGGCTCCAAGTTCACCAGCGTCAGTTGGCAATGCTCTCTGAGAAACTGAACAGATGGGCTCTAATTGCAGACCTGTTGTGGGGACATTGTTAACAAACGCACAAGTAGCAGTATACAGGGCTTTTTGGAACCGAATGTGACTTGGCAGCTGGGGATGGCGGCCTAATTACTAACATCTGAGTTTCTTGTTTAATGAAGGGGAATGTGGAAAACGGCCGTGCTTGAAGCAGCTGGGATAGAGAAAGATGCCAAGGCAATGACTGCACAGTGCCTGCACACTCTGTTGGTGGCCAGGTGCCTCCGTATCATCCACAGACCCCTCTTCTTCTCCCTCTGGAATCTAGACATCACTTTTGGGAGAGGGGATGGAATTTTGGGGGTACTTAGTTATCAGTTGTAGACCACTAAAGAACAGCATGATTGGGACACATTGGTTCATCATATTCATTATTAAGTTCTTCTTCTTAAATAAAGTCAAATTGACACTCCAGAAAAATACCATGTTTAACCTGTGACTTCCTGTATCCCCTTACACAATGCTATTTAACCTTAAAATACACATATCCTGGTTTCACTGTTCATGGATTTCCAATAATGCTTGTTCAGACTTGGGTAGACTTGCTTTGTCCAAGTACTATTTTAAGCACTTTCCCTGATTAGCTCATTTAACTCTTTCCATAACACTAAGAGATGGATATTATTATTATTTCTGGTTTACAGATGAGGGAACTGAGGCATGGAAAAATTAGATAACCTGTTGGTGAGATGTTGTCCTCAGGTTAGTTTTAGCCTCAGGATGACTTGTCTGATGTTAATGATAATTGGCACTCAAAAAGGGGCTTCCTAAGTTCCAGGCACAGTGTTTTACAAACTTGGTCTCTCTTATTTAAGCCTCACAGTAACTTTATGAGGTAGATCTTGTAGAAACTAAGGTTCAAAAGAGTAAGTAGGGCCAGGCGTGGTGGCTCACGCCTGTAATCCCACCACTTTGGGAGGCTGAGGTGGGTGGATCACCTGAGGTCAGGAATTCAAGACCAGCCTGGCTAACATGGTGAAACCCCGTCTCTACTAAAAATAGAAAAAATTAGCTGGGTGTGGTGGCAGATGCCTGTAATCCCAGCTACTCAGGAGCCTGACGCAGGAGAATCGCATGAACCTGGGAGGCAGAGGTTACGGTGAACCTAGATCGTGCCACTACACTCCAGCCTGGGCAACAAGAGCGAAACTCCGACTCAAAAAAAAAAGAGTAAGTAACTTGACTTGGTGAATTATAGAGCTAGTGATGTGCAGAGCTGAAATTTCAACTCAAGATGCTTGTTCTGAGTTTCATTGGGCTGCCACTCTGTGATAAAAGCCCTGCAGTGGAACATTATAGAAACTGCAAGGATTCTTTTTTTGTTTTTTAGCTCATTGACTATCTGATCACAGAGTCCATTTAGGAGGGTCCATGGAAGAAGCTGCTCTTGAGTTTTAAGGCCAAGGAAAAGCAAATCATCACTGGAGGATCAAATCGTTTTTACTGTGTGGACATTGTAAAATTTGTAAAACCAACCTCTCTAACCAGGGTGCAGGTTCCCTCAGTGGATATGCAGGTATGTGTGGAGATTCTAAATTTTTACCTTTTAGAGTTGTTGCAAAACCACCAGGTAAGCAGTATCTTCACATCCTCCCAGTGTCACTAGTCCTTTAAAAAAGCCATTCAGGCTCTGTTTGTAGGCTCGCCAGGAATGTGCAGATATATTTGAGAAGCACATTTGTAAAGAATCATGCTTCTCACCTTCCCACCTTACCTCAGTTACTAGGCTGCTCTGGAAGCATGGGGAGCAGGCATTTAGGACCTTGTGGCACACATTTTGTGTACAACAGCCGTACACCAATTTTCTCCTTATTTCCCATTTGATCTAGTTTCTATCTTCCTTACTAATATTTGTGGCAGATTATATTTTCTAAAATTGACAAAAATATTTCTGGTCCCACAGGCACCTTCAAAACCTTGCTCCTCTCTTCCCCTTGAACTAAGGTGGGTGTTTGTAGCTACCTTGACAAGTACAGTATGGTGGAAGTGATGCCATGTTACTAGCAAGGCTAGGTTATAAGACAAGATACAGATTGGTTCCAGTTCCAGACAAGATGTAGTAAGCACACTTTTCCTTATGTCTCCCACTAAATGTAGCTATCAAACTTGGACACAACACAGGGAGCAGCTATTTGAGGACTCTGAGAAGTAAGAGTAGCAGGCAGATTCAAGAAGAGCAAAATGTAAAATATCACTGAACTGAGGGTGAGTTTATTTTTTCCCCTGGTTCTTCCACCACTTCGCCCTGGATACTGTTATGGAAGTATGTGGCAGATTAGGGTAACTAGAGTCCCAGCTTCTTGGATAGAGAACTGAAAAGGGACTCCATAGTGTACTGGAAAATACTAGGGAGATAGAGAAGAGAGAAGAGTTCCAGAAAGCAACTCCATATAGTTGTTTATGAATTCCTGGACTCACCTCCAAGCTGAATATGTGTGGATCTGATCCAAATTAATATACCAAAGATGTTGAGAGTTGTACTGACTTACAAACCACTGCCTGAGTGGCAGACTGGCCACTGGGTAATGTACATGAAGATCAGATTCAGTATTATTGTGAAGTCTTTAAAAACTGAACTGGAATTAAAACCCTAGTTCACAAAAGACATGTTGGAACTTACAGCCTGAACAGAGAAAGATCAATTGCCTGCTAAAACAAAAATGTCAACCTTCTCCACAGGACTTACATAAAACCTAGTGTTTCATTATGTAATATTCAAAATGTCCATGATAGTATCCAAAATTACTTGGCATATAAAGAGCCAGGAAAATCTCAACTTGCATGAGAACAGACAATCAACAAATGCAAACACTGAAATAACAAAGATGTTGAAATGATCTGACAAAGTAGCAATAACACAAATGCTCCAATAAGTAATTGTGAATGTTCTTGAAATAAATGAAAATATAACAAAGCTCAGCAAAAAATAAAATAAAATAAAAAATCAAATAGAAATTTTAGAATTAAAAAATGTAATAACTGAAATAAAAAGCTCACCAGATGGGCTCAAAAGTTTAATGAGATTACCTGGGAAAGAGTCAGTGAGAATGAAAGATATGAACCTACAAATTCAAGAAGCTCTCAATCTCTAACAGGTAAAACCCCCAAAATCATAATTAAACTGATGAAAACTAGATCAAAGAAAAAAATCTTTAAACGAGACAGATTAAAATGATATATTACCTAGAGGGAACAAACAATTTGAATGGTTGCAAATTTCTTATCAGAAACCATGGAGGCCAGGAAGAAATGAGGTGGCATTTTTAAAGTGCTAAAAGAAAAGAAATACCAACCCAGAATTCTATAATGAGTAAATATATTCTGCAGAAATAAGGATGACATAAATAGATTTTTAGATGAAGGAAAAGTAGAAGAATTTATTGCCAGCAGTCCTGCTCTAAAATAATTATTAAAGAAAATGATAGCAGAAGGAAACCTGGAACATGAATAATGAAGAACAACATAAATGGTAAATACCTGGGCTAACATAATAGACTACTATTCTCCTCTTAAGTTCTTTAAAATATGTTTAATGATTGAAAGCAAAAATTATAACACTGTCTGGTGGAGTTTTCAATGCATATAGATATATCATATAAAACAATGATAACATAAAGGAAGGTAGGTAAAAGGACCTATAAAGTGATAAGGTTTCTTTCTACTTTCCACCTGAAGTGCCAAACTATAGATTCTATGTAGACTGTAAAAGTTAAGTATGAATATTGTAATCTCTGTAGCAACAAATAAACAAAGAGATACAGTAAAAAAAATAGAAAAAATGAGATACTAAATATACTTAAACAAAGCAAAAGAGGGCAGAAAAAATGAAAACAAAAGGGAAAAAATCCCAAATAACTAACACAAAAAACAAATAATAAAATGTTACACCTAAATTCAAACATATCAATAATTACATTAAGTGCACGTGGTCTAAAGTCAACAATTACCCATTTATGTCTAGTGTTCCATTATTGGAACGATAAGCATGTGGTAGTTATTTATGTCCTACTGCTCAAGGCCATCATGAAGTTCTGATTTTTCAAATTCAAAAAATTACAACCTCATGCATAAATGAGTTAAAAGAGAGAATGTCAGAATGGATAAAAAGGTATGACCCAAGTACATGCTGTCTACAAGAAACTCACTTCAAAGATAATCATATAGGAAAGTTAAAAGTAAAAAGGTAGAACAGAATCTGTCATGCAAACATGAATGAAAAGAAAGCTGAAATGGCTATATTAATATCAGCAAAGTATACTCCAGAGATATAAAAATTACTAGAAATAAAGAGAGATAGTAGATAATGATCAAAGGATCCATCACTAAGTAGATATAATGATCCTAAGTGTATATGCATGAGACAACAGAGCTTCAGAATACATGAAACAAAAACTATTAGAACTGAAAGAAGAAAAAGACAAATCCACAATTATAGCTGAAATTTTAACACTAATCTCTTGGGAATATCTCAGGAATATACAGTAGACAGCAAAACATAAAGGATATAGGTGAACTAAAGAACATCATCAATCACCTGGATCTAAATTTATAGATTATTCTACCCACCAATAACAGAATGTATGTTGTTACAAGTTCACATGAAACATTTATCAAGATAAACTGTATTTTTGCTCATAAAACAAGTCTTACCAAATATAAAAGAAATTAAAATATAAAATATGTTCTCAGACCGTAATAAAATTAAAATAGAAATTAGTAATAGAAAGACAATAGGAAAATACCTAAACAATCTGTAATTAAACAATAAAGTCCTAAATAATCCATGAGTCAAAGAAGAAGTCTCAAGGGAAATTAGAAAATATTTTAAACTGAGCAGAAGTGAAAAGACATTACATCAAAATTTGTAGGATGCAGAAAAAGCTGTGTTTAGGGATAAATTTATTTCATTAAATGATTATATTGGAAAAGAAGAAAGATCTTAAATCAAGAATCTAAGATTGTATCTTAAGAAACTAGAAAAAAAGAACAAAACAAAAACAAGCAGAAAAAGAAAATAATAAAGAACAGGAATCAATGAAATAGAAAACAGAAAAATGATAGAGAAAATCAATGAAACCAAAAGCTGATCCTTTGGAAATATCAAAAAATGTTAAACTAGTCTAGGCAGAGTGGCTTACCCCTGTAATCCCAATACTTTGGAAGGTCAAGGGAGGAGTATCACTTAAGCCTAGAAGTTTGTGACCAGCCTGGGCAACACAGCGAGATTTTGGATTCTGTCTCTACAAAAAATAAAAATAAAAAAAATCATCCTGGTGTTGTGGTGTGCACCTGTAGACCTAGCTACTCAAGAGGCTGAGGCTGGAGGATTGCTTGAGTCCAGGAGTTCAAGGTTACAGTGAGCACTTTAGCCTGGACCTAAGATCTTGTCTTTAAAATAAAAAAAAATTGTTAAATCAAGATGGACAAAAATAAAGTACACAAGTTATCACTATAAGAAATGAAAAAGAGGATATCACTAAAGCTCCCATAGATATTAAATTAATAGATGAAATACTATAAATAAATCTATACACATAAATTAAACAACTTAAGTAAATATGGACTAATTCCTTGTAAACCACAAACTACTAAAAATCACACAAAATAGTACTATATAACCGAGTAGGTATATAACCATGAAAGAAATAAAATTCATAGCTAAAAACTTTTCAGGAAAAAAATCTCCAGGCCTAGAGAGTTTCACTGATAATTTTTACAAAATATTTAAAGAAGGTGTAACACTAATTATCCACAATTTCTTTCAAAATATAAAAGAACATTCCTTAACTAAATGTGGAAACCAGCATTACCTTGAATTACCCTGATAGAAAAAGCAGATGGATTACAAGAAAACTACAGACCAGTATCCCTCATGAACAAAGACAACGATTCTTAACTAATCAGTATGAATATGTTAAAAGAATAGTATGCCATAACTAAGTGGGTTCTATTCAATGTATTTCACCATATTAACAGGCTAAAGAAGAAAAACCACGTTATATCAATTGAAGTAGAAAAATCGTTTGACAAAATTTAACATATATTTATGATGAAAGCTTTTGACAAACTAGGAAGAGAAAGACACTTTCTTAATTAGATAAAGGGCTTCTATAGAAAACCTACATCTAGCGTAATATTTAATGGAGAAAAACTAAATGCTCTCTATCCCAAGATTGGGAACAAAGCAAGATGTCCACTCTAACTATTTCTATTAAACATCATACTGAAAGTCTTAGCTGATGGAATAAGGCAAGAAAAAGAAACGAAAGTCATAGATAGGGAATACAGACATAAAGTGATCTCTGTTTTCAAGCTATATAATTTTCTGCATAGAAAGCACCCCCACACCCACAAAATCTACAAAATCTCCTAGAACTAATGTAAATTTAGCAAGGTTATAGGATACGAGGTCAATACAAAAATAATTGTATTTTGATATTCAATTATCAAACAGACCTAACAACAGACAATTGCAAACTCAATTTTTAAAAAAATGTATAATATACTTTCTCTCTTCCACTCACAGATGCAATACTTAAGTATAAACCCCACAAATCATGTATAGGTTCCATATGCTGAAAACTACAAAATGCTGCTAAAGTAAATAAAAAATAATTGTGAGAATTAGAAGATTCCATATGGGAAAGATGCCATTTCTCCCTAAACTTATCTTTAGAGATAAAATGATACCAACCAAAATCCTATCAAAATTTTTATTAATATAAACAAGCTGATTCTAAAATGTATACAGAAAGCAAAAAAAAAAAACACCTAGAATAGCTAAAACACTTTTCAAATAAAAAAATGGTATTTAAGCAATCAGGCTACTTGATTTTAGGTCTTGCTATAAACTTTCTATAGTCAAGACAGTCTGGTATAGGCAATAGGATAAACACGCAGATTAACAGAACACAATAGAAAGTTCAGAAATACACTCACACAAATGGGTCTGTTAATTTTTTTTTATACATGTGAAAAAGTATTTTAATGGAAAAAGAACAGTTTTTCAACAATGGTGTTAGTACAATTGAACATCCATATGCGCAAAATGAACTTTTACCTAATCCTCACACCTTATTAAAAAAATTAACTCAAAATGGATCATAGACCTAAAACATAAAGCATAAAACCACAAAACTTTTAAGAGGAAATTTTTGTAATGTGAAACAAGGCAAAGAATTTTTAGACAGGACACCAAAAACATAATTCATAAAAGAAAAAAATTGATAAATGGAACTTCAAAATTAAAAACTTTTGATTTGCAAAAAGCACTGCTAAGAGAATAAAAAGACAACCTACAGACTGGGAGAAAATACCCACAAGTCACATACCTAACAAAGAACTTGTAGTCAGAATATATAAACAACTCTTAAAACTCCGCAGTAAGAAAACATATAATGCAATTAGTAAATGCGTAAAAGACGTGAACACACACTTCACCACAGACATACAAAGATGGCAAATAAGAACATAAAAAGATGCTCATTACTAGCTACTAGGGGAATGCGAATTAAACTCATGATGAAATACTCCTATATTACTATTAAGGGGTTAAAATAAAAAATATTGACAAAACCATGTACTGACAAGGATGTGGGGTAACTGAATCACTGATCCATTGCTAGTGAAAATGCAAAATGTTCCAGACACTCTGTAAAACATATTGGCAGATTCTTCTAAAGTTACACATACACATTTTCTATTTTTGTATATTTACCACAGGGAAATTAAAACTTACCTTTGCATTAAAACCTGTACACAAATGTTGAAAGCACTTCTATGCATAATTGCCAAAAGCTGAAAACAATGCAAATTTCCTTCAGTGGGTAAATTCATAAACCAACTGTGGTTTAACCATACAATGGAATAGTACTCAACAAAATCAAGGGATGGACTATTGACACACACAGCAACTTGGATGAACTTCAAAGGCATCACGCTGAGTGAAAGAAGCCAGTCTTGTAAGTTCACATGGTGTATGATTTATTAATATAACATTCTCAAGGGGACAAAGCTGTAGTGATAGAAAACAAACCAATGGACACTGGGGGTTATGAGTGGAGGAGGGTGTGACTATCGGGAGATAGCAGGAGGGAGTTTTTGGGGTGAGGAAACTGTTCTGTGTCCTGATTGTTGTGATGCTTACATGAATTTATACCTGTGTTAAATTTCATAAAATTGTACACTAAAAAGATCAGTTTGCTGTATGATTTTTTTTTAAAAAAAGAATATTCTGATTTTTGTTTCTGTTGCAGCTTCTAACTGTCCATCTTTCTTTGGATGTGCCCCTTTGGTGCCATGAAGTCCCAGGTGAGAACCCTCCTAGTCTGAAGCCACCTTGCTGGAGAGACCACCTGTAGAGGCCACTTGCAGAGAGATACCACTTAGAGAGGCCACTTAGAGAGAGGCTTCCCAGCTGTTCCAGTTCCCATGTGGTCCAGGGTTCCCAGCTCAGCGCTGGCCATGAGAGTGAGCCAGCCTTCAGATGATTCCAGCCTCCAATGTCTCTCTGCAACTGCGTGAGGACCTGTGTGAGGACCACCTGGCGGAGTCTCATCAACCCTTAGTACTGATAATAAAATGATCACTGACGTTTTAAGGCCTAGGGTGGTGTGTTATACATCATAGATAACTAGAAAATTATTATTATTTTTAAAATCATTGTAAGAGAGATGGGTGCTAAGCAGCCACAAATTAATTTGAACTAGTGTATCAGTTATCTACTATAATATGTCACATAACAAACACACACAAAACCCGGTGGGTTAAACTTGAAAACATTTATTTAGCTCATGGGTCTGCTGTTTGGATGGGTGGTTCTTCTGGGCTGGGCTCGGCTGGACTCACTCAAGTGTCTGGTCAGCATTCAAGTCACCTGAGGGTCCATTTCATGGATCTTGGCGGTGTTCCTCACCTTTTGGAGGTTGGCTGGCTATTGGCCCACCTAGGATGACTTCTCCTCTGCTCCTTGGGGGCAGTGGGCTATCCTAGGCTGGTTCACTGCTGGTGACACTGGCAAGGTCTGAGAACAGATGCATGTCAAGTTTTGTGAGGCCTAGGCTGGGAGTTGGCACCCTCATTTCTGCCGCAGTCTATTGGCCAAAGCCAGTTACAAGTTTAGCCCAGGTTTCCTGAGTTGAAGTCCTAACCCCCTAGTACCTCAGAATGTGACTGTCTTTGGGGAAAGTCTCTTTAAAGAGGTGATTAATGTAAAATGAGGTCATTAGGGTGGGCCCTAATCCAATCCGACTGGTGTCCTTAGAAGAAAGGAAATTAGGACACAGACTGGTACAGAAGGAAGAACACGTGAAGACACAGGGAAAAGACAGCCATCTACAATCCAAGGACAGAGGCCTCAGAAAAAAAACCCATCCCACCAACGCCTTGATCTTCTGGCCTCCAGAACTGCTAGACTCTGGGACTTCCAGCCTCCAGAACTGCAAGAAAAGAACTCAGCCTGTGGAACTTTATTATGGCAGCCTGAGAAAATTAATACCCATTCGGATGAGGGAACAGACTCTACCTCTTTATGTAAAAAAAACCGCAGTCCCATTGTAAACCATGTGTGTTCAAGGAGGTGTAAAACATTGGGGCCATTTTTTTTTTTGCCATCAATTTGCCCTGCCTAGAGAGGCTGGTGTGGAGAGGAGCTAACTCATGGGGCAGGGATAGGAATGGCTTGGAAATCAGGAAGCTTGGCTGGACTCCTAACTCTGCCTTCTCGGCCTCAGTTTCCTCATCTGTGCCATGAGAGTTCTCAACCAGATCTTGTTGTGTTTCCTCCCAGCTCTGAAAGCCTAGGATCAAACCCCAAGCCAAGCTCCTCCCCACCTCTCCAACAACGGAGAGTGAGTCAGGAGAAGTGCTCCCCTGCTTGCCCCTGGACACATCCTAGGACTTTAGCCTGCAGCCTTACCAATAACTGCTACCCATTTGAGGACAGAGGCCACCTGCCTAGGGCAGGTTTATCTAACAGTGCCTGGCAGAGAGAGAACAGCCCTGCACAAAAACTCTGCTAAAAAGAAAAGGCAGCAACTGTATCCTTCGTGTAGTCTCACGGACGACCCCTCGAGAGGGCAAGTTAATGAGCGTGGATTTGGGGGAGCTCTGCCTGAGGCCTGTAGAGAATTTGGCTGACAGTAAAGATAAGAAGGGAAAATGTAGATGGGTAAAAATTAATGAAATCTCAGCAAAAAAAAAAAAGGAAAAAGCTATTAAAGCGGGAGGAAACTGCTATGAAGGGAGGCTACCTGGTAAATCTGGAAGCACATTAACCAGGTGACCTGAATCGGCCGGGCCGCAGGCTGTGAGGACTCCCTCAACCAACATGGCGGGACCCATGATCCTGTGACACTGTTGATGGAGAAGACAAAGGGGCCACAACTTTTGAAAAGAGGAATTAATCAATGTCACAGCTACTTGGAAATAAATAAGTAATACATCCTCCCATAATAATAATAATAATAATGGGAGGATTTATTTATTTATAATTATTTATTTAATAAATAAATTGGGGATTTATTGAATAATCATTAGGATTTATTTATACATTTATAGAATTCTTTATAATATATATTTATAATTATAACATTTTTATAATTATGTAATTTATATAATTGTTTCTAATATTTATATAATTATATTTTTATAATTATAAAATTTATGTAATTCAAATAATTATATCTCTATAATTTAAATAATTATTTATATCTATATAATTTAATTATTTATATTTATATAATTTAAATAATTATTTATCTTCATATAATTTAAATAATTATATATATTTGTGGATTTAATTTATTATTATTTTTATTATTTGAGTTTTTAACATTTGCCAGACATTGATCTACCTATTTTAAGATTGTCAACTCACTGAATCCTCACAAAAGTCTTATGAGGTAAATACTGAAGTACCATTAGCACTATTTTTACAGGCAAGGCAAGAGATGCATAGGAAGACTGTGTCTCAAGCCAATGAATAATAGAACTGGACTTCAACACGGGCAGGCTGTGTCAAAAGCCCAGAACTTTAGCTGCTTTTGCCATACGGAATCTCCATATTTTCTGGAGCCTGTTAGGTGAGTGAAAGAAAAAGGACTCATTTTACAAATGGAAATACTGAGGCCCAGAAGGGGGCCTCCATGAATTGGATTTGCAAGTGTCTGCAATCCAGTCACAGTGCTATATTCTATTCCATTCAAGTGCCTCATCCTCTCTGTTCATCTGGTGAACTCCTACTAATCTCTAAAATTCCACTCAGATGTCACCCGAGAATCTTCCATGCTCACCTCAGGAAAATCAGTTTCTTCCTTCTTCGGCTTCCACAAAACCCAGCCATGTATCCTTAACAGAATGTTTTTCATATGCAATATTGTCTGTTTTATTTCCAGAATTTTTTAAAAAAGAAAACCACATAATGATCGCAAATATCCATGTTCCCAAGCACTAGAATTTATGTTAACATTTTGCTACATAGACTACAAGTCATTTTCTAAGCAAAAAACCAAAATGTAACAAATGAAATTGAGATATTCTTTTTTAACAATACAAAAAATAAAACATTGCAGATGAAGTTGAGGTATCATATCTGCAGTTCACTTCCCCCTGCCACTGTCAGGAATTTGTTGCGCATTCTTCTGCTATATTTTAAAATTCATATCTATCTATTCACAAATGTCTGTTTGTGTGTGTGTGTACATGTGTAAGGCAAGGACGGCATTTTATTCATCTCTCTGGAGCTCAAATGTAGCAAAACACCTGACACTTAGGTAATAATGATGATGAAGAAGATGATGGTATTGATACAGTTTGGATATTTGTTTCCACTCAAATCTCATGTTACAATGTAATGCCCAATGTTGGAGCTGGGGCCTAGTGGGAGGTTTTGAATCATGGGGATAGATGTCTCATGAATGGCTTGGGCCATCTCCTGAGTGATAAATGTGCTCCTTCTCTGAGATGTGGTGGTTGAAAAGTGTGTGGCACCCCGCCTTCTTGCTCCTGCTTCCACCGTGTGATGTGCCTGCTCCCTCTTTGCTGTCTGCCATGATTGTAAGTTTCCTTAGGCCTCCCTGGAAGCTAGACAGATGCCAGCACCATGCTTCCTGTAAACCCTGCAGAACTTTGAGTCAATTAAACCTCTTTTCTTTATAAATTACCCAGTCTCAGGTATTTCTTTATAGCAATGCAAGAATGACCTAATACAATGATGGTGGCTAACATTTTCTAAACCTTTATCATGTTGCAGAGCCAGTTCAAAGCTATTTTGTGTGTGTACTAACTAACATAGTTTTCTCAATGATTGTATGGGGAAGATTCTATTATCAAGCCCAGTTTATAAGTTTAAGAAAACTGAGGCAAAGAGAAGTTAAAATAGGAAATATGAAGAAATTATTTAAACCAAGGCAGTCCGGCCCCAAAGCCTCCTGTGTGCGTGCACATGTATGTGAAATATAACCTACATCCAGAAAAGAACATAAAGCATAGATGTACAATTGGACAAAAACTTGATAACCACCACTGAAGACAAAAAAATAGGGCATTGCAAATACCCCAGAGACCCTCTGTACTTCCTCCTTGATTATAATCCTCTCCTTGTACCACCCACAGATTCTTTTTTTTTATTTTATTTTTTTCTTTTGAGATAGAGTCTTGCTCTGTTGCCCAGGCTGGAGTGCTGTGGTGTGATCTCCGCTCACTGCAAGCTCCGCCTCCCAGGTTCACGCCATTCTCCTGCCTCAGCCTCCCAAATAGCTGGGACTACAGGCACCCACCACCACGCCTGGCTAATTTTTTGTATTTTTAGTAGAGATGGGGTTTCACCGTGTTAGCCAGGATGGTCTCGATCTCCTGACCTCGTGATCCACCTGCCTTGGCCTCCCAAAGTGCTAGGATTACAGGCATAAGCCACCGTGGCCCACCACCACCCCACAGATTCTTAAACAATAAAATTTTCTTTCTTTGATTTTCAGCTGTATGCATGAAATCATTTAGCACATATTATTTTGTGCCTTGCTGCTTTGGCTTAATGTTGGGTTGTGATATGTTGTTGCATATTTAGTTTGCTGTTGAGTGATATACCTTAATTTACCCATTCTTCAGGCCATTTAGTTTGTTTCCAAATGGGGGCAATTATAAAAAAAGATGTTGCCATGAACCTTCTTGCATATGTCTCCTTGTGTATGTTGCAGATGTTTTTCTAAGATTCACACCTAGAAGAATTGCTAGGGCAGAAGGTATGTGTAACTCCACTTGGAATGGATAACATTAAATTGCTTTCTAAGAGCTGGAACTCTTAACCACACTATCAAATGACCTTACCAAAAGTATATGTTGGAGGAATAAATGGATATTTTAAAAAGTGAAATACCAAATACAAGGAGGGGACTGCATTAACTAGTATCAGAGGCCGGGAATCCAAGCATCTGCTACTGAAATATGCATCTCCCGGTGGCACACTGGGCTCTGAACCTGGAAATAGCTGAAATCAGCTGCCCTGGAGGATCGTAAGGAACACATCCCGCCCGTCCATTGCTCTGCCTGGATGGCATCTGCTGACAAAGCAGAGGGATCGATGTGAGCAGTGATTTGGACTTTATCTCCTGACTAGTTAATTATATCCTGCCCATATCAGCACTGAGGAACGGTCACTGGGAGGCGGCATAGAACTCTCTCTGCAGCCAGAGCTGTACTGGGTGGTCCTGCCTCAGTTTCCTTTTTGCTTTTCTGGGACCTCAGGGAACCTGGAATAGTTGCTGTTATCACTATTTTTACAGACAAGGCAAGAGAAGCATGGGGAGATTAAGTCTCCCTGTCAGATCCAGTGTCCTCTTGGGGACTGCTCCAGTACACACCCCTTCCACCTTTATCCACAATATCCTGAGTGGACACCACTGGGGTTCCTCTGAATGACTGAGTTGCCTCTTCATTATTCCTCCCAAAATGTCAGCTAGGGTTGTTTACAAATCCAAGGATTCTCTTGCCAAATGTACAGTCTGTTCTCCAAGCTTTCATGTTATAATGAAATGAATAACAAGCAAGACATCTTAATATCCTATTCTGCTAGAAAGTGAGATTTTTCCCCTCCCTCGTTCTTAATAGATAAATTAATATCATCAAATATTCTGAAAAGATCTTTTATGAAAACATCTCACTTGCCAAAAAAAAAAGTTGTATTATAAAACTGGAGAAATTTGTTTCAACTTGTTAAAAGCCCTGTTCTCAGCCATGAATTCGGTTCCCATTTTTTTTCCCCCTTCAATTAATTTCACACTAATCCGTTTCTTTATCAGGCATTGGAGTGAATGCGTGCGGAGTGAGCGATGAGGATGAGGGGGCAATGGAGGTGTTTGGCTCTGTAATTTCATCCTTGAATTTTGTGATTACTAACAGGACAACTTTTTTAATTTGCTCTTTTGTCTGGATTCCCTGGCTGACAATCTGCTCGGTGAGCTCGGCTTTTTAATCAATCACCTACATAATCAAATGTCACTGGCTATCTGCTCCGTGTAATTACTTTTGCAATTAAAAATCAACCTCAAGTTGCCTCATCTAATTAGAGGGATGGGCAGATTTTCATCTAGATTGATTTTTTAATAAATATTGACTTAAAATGCCATAATCTCATCATATTCTTTCATTTTCTTTGTACCAAAAATCAAACAAATGGAAGAATTAGCAAGCAGAAGGAATCGAGGGACTTCAAAAGCTTCTGCTGGTTCAGACACACAAAACTGTGCTGTACAGAAGCCCAGCTTAGCTTGCCTAATAACATCACTCAATAGCTTCCACCTTTTATTGGAAAAAAGAACAAAGCAATTCAACGATTATATTTCACACCAACATTGTTGCAAGCCCACCATTCTGAGAGCTCCTAATTTCATTTATCGTACTGCCAAAGATAATCATTTCTATGAATGATATTATTTCCTTTAAAACAATCCCACACACGCTACTATAATTTTTTAGCATTATGAGAAAACATATAATGCTTCATGCTGGAACCACAACCACTGAGTTTTCTTAAACATATGAATGCCACTACAGCCAGATAATTTCCTTGTCTTTGCTGCCGTGTGTCTTTTATGTATTGTAATTAAAACATTGTCAATAACACAGTTCGTTGCTTTTTGGTTGTAGTGACTGATGTTGAACATGGAAAATCCACAATCTGGTAAGGGATTACCTACAGGAAAATAACACACTTTGCTTAGAGAACAATTGTCCCAAGATGAAATGTAATGGTATCTTGTATGTCTGTTTATTTTTTTTTAATCAAAAAAAACCTGTCAGTGACCCTGACAAAATTCTATTTAAACCTCAGCAGATTAGGGTGATGATGAAGAGGTAATAATGTTTCTAGCACCCCTGCTTTATTCTGGCACAAAGAAGATAAGTCTGTCTTCTTGTGCATTCATGATACAAGGGAGAAATAGGGAATTGTCCACAACTGACTGCACAGTTCACTCTAAGAATAGAAAACAAGGGTTGACCAAGGAAAGCCAAACCTTTGGGTCTTATTGGTGGCAAAACAAACAGGGGAGTAAGGACAGACCCAAACAAAAGAACCAAGGACAATAAGAAAGAGAGCAATGATTCCACCCCTGCTGCCCTCCATGAGGCAGAGAAGTACTCTGCTAGGGGGATACTTCATCTGCAGTTTCAGCCTTACTACAACTTGGTGTCCAAATTGTTTTTCCCACAATGATATGCCATGACCTACTAGTCATATAAAACACTGCTCCAAAGATAAAGTCTTTGTGGTCAAAGTACTTTCAAAAACGTAACATTCTCTACCTCCTTGCTGGAGAGAAAAGATACACATTTTCCTGGCAAGTTTTGGAAAAGCCCTGCCACAACAAAGTCTGTTTGACTCAGAATTTATCAAATGTATTTGTCCATAGATTATCCTATTTATTGATTTATTTGTTTGTTTACTGATTTATTTGGGGGTACCAAGTAGAACCATTCTCTTAGTACACACTTGGGGAAACACTGGTAGTCGCACTACACAGGGATCTCATTTTTCTGCACTATTGGCCCCTCTGGGGGACAAACCTTGTCTTCTAGAATATGTCATTGATTATGCTTTCTAAGTGTAAAGTCATGTCTAGTATGTCTGAGTATGCTTATGTGGGCTGCCTATGACCTACAGCAGTGGTCTCCAACCTTTTTGGCACAAAGGACTGGTTTTATGGAAGACAATTTTTCCATGGACTGGGGTGGGCAGAAGGCAGGGAATGACAGCTTCAGGATGAAACTGTTCCACCTCAGATCATCAGGCATTAGATTCTCATAAGGAGCACATAACCTAGATCCCTTGCATGTGGAGTTCCCAATAGGGTTTGGACTCCTATGAGAATCTGATGCAGCTGCTGATCAGACAGGTGGTGGAGCTCACGTGGTAATCCTCACTCACCTGCTGTTCACCTCCTGCTGTGTGGCCCAGTTCCTAACAGACCACAGACTGGTAGTGGTTCACAGCCTGGGGACTGGGGACCCCTGACCTACAGGATATGAGGATGGCAGTGGGGATTCTGGGCTTATAGTAACTAGGTGTTTTCTATGGTTCTTGCCAGAGGGAAATTCTGCAAGTATCTGCTCTGTCATCATAGAACATAATGCAGGCTGAAAGAGTTTCATGGGTACTCCCTGCTGTGTGGAAGAAGGACAAAACTCTACCAAGAGTTTGAGGAATGAATAGAAAGAGGAAAGGAGAAGGGATGACAGTGATACTAGTTGACATTTATTGAATGTTTACTATGTGGCAGGCACTGTGCTGAATGTTCTACGTGCCTTTTTCTTTTAACCATCATAATTATACTAGGGAGCAGGTACTGTTTGCAGTTTGCAGTATTATCATCATCCCCATTAAACAGATGAGAAAACTGAGACTTCAAGCAGTGGAGTGATTATGAAAGGTCACAGAGTTGGGAGTTGGGAGAGTTAAGCCCCGCACCCATGTCTGAAAGACAACAAACACTTTGAGTTTTGAACCATTTCTTCTAAGAATAAGATGAGACAAGAGGTAGGAGCTGCTGACATAGGGAAGAGGGATTGTGCTGTTGTGGAAGAAATAAGCATTGGGGGCAGGTATAAGACTTGTCTGTTGCCACAATAATTCTATGTTATGACCCACTCCAAAACTCAGAGGCTTAAGCAATAAGCATGTCTTTAGCTCCTGAATCTGCAGTTTGGCTATGGGATTCTGGTCGTGGCTGGCCTAACTCATGAGTCTATGGTCAAGTGCGGTTTGTCGGGGGGGCTCTTGCTGATCTTGGTTGGCAGGTTTGACTAGAGGACTCTGCTGATCTTGGCTGGCACTCTCCCATGCTTCAGGATCACGGCTGTTGGTCTAGGATGGCCTTGGCTTGGACAACTGGAGCAACCGAGCTCTGTGCCATAAAACTCATCTTCCATCAGGTTGGCCTGAGTGTCTTCTTATGGAAAAGGCAGGGGGGCAAGAGAGGAAGTGGAAATGTATGAGCACATTTCACTTGCTGGATGTTTGCCAACATCTTGTTGACCAAAGCAAGTCACACGACCAAGCCCAGAATCAAAGGGTGGGTACTGCCAAGTTACATAGCAAAGGGCATGAAGGTGAAGAATATATCATAGTGGGAAGTGTTCTGATTGGTAAATCTAAGCCACAATTTACCCGTACTCACCTCATCAGACCACTCGTGACACAGGATGGCTAATTTATGCCACACCAAGGACCTAGCCCTGTCCTTCTTCCTGGATAATCGTGAGGCAGGTCATCATGTACTAATGGGTGATAGACTCCTTCTTCCAGAAAGACTAGCCAGCAGCTGGAGCCTCCCCATTCAAGGATACCTTGTACATACCCCTCTCAGAGAAAGCCAGACAGGAGGGTTCATGCACAAAGGGGCACTTTTGGAGGTGGTCTCAGGCTCTAGAAACCAGCCTTTCCTCCGGTCTTTTGTGTCACTGGCAGAGCCCTGAATCTGAGGTTCCATAATAGGCCTGCTCAGAAGCCAGAGTGAAGTTTTATCAACACACAAAGCCCAGGGCAAAAACTCAGACGCCAGCAGGAGCACTGAATAAATGAAGTTGAATTCTTTCAACACAGGTACCCTTTTATTTATATAAAATACATAAAAATATTCTTTAATTCAACACACAAATATGCTCTACTATTTTTCTTAAAAGGTGGTACTCTCTTCATCTAGATTTTTTTTCTCACTTTTGTTGCATTGTGATTACAGAGGTGTATTTTCTCTATGCTTAGAAAAAATGCTAATCAGCAATGCAAACATAAGGATAAATGACCATTTTTAGTTGGCCCTGGTGTGGGGTATGTGGTAAGGAGTGGTGAAGATTGTGGAGAACTGAAAAGCACTCAATGCATATAAACCACGTGTCTGCTTCTTAGCTCCAGCCACCTCTGGCTAGGTGGGAATGTAGGTGCCACCTGTCACAACTTTATTTTGAAAAGAAGCTAGAAATCTGGATTTTTGATATAAGCTCTTACATAGTGGTTCTCTGCTTAAGAAAGTAATATGCAGATGAGAGGAAGCACATCTGTGGACCAGATCCAGCCTATGGGCCATTGGTTTTCAATCTTTGGTCAAGGCTAATGACTGCATTGCACAGATGGGGAAACTGAGGCCCATAAATGGAAAGAGACTTGCTTGAGGTCACAAACAGTCCATTTCAGAGATGTAATTAGAGTCAAACTCATTCATATGCCTCAGGGTCTGACCACAACTACTTTCCTAGCCTCAGTTTCTGGTGGCTCTATCTCCTCAGTCACCCAAGTATCACACAAACTGGCCTTACCAGACTGACTTCTTAGTGTTTGGTCAGACTGTTCTCTCTGCTGAAATGTCCTCCCAGGCTCAGGTCAAATGTCAGCCGCTCTTGGAGACCTCCCCCATTTCTTCAGGTGAAATTAGTCTCTCTTATGTAGTGGGATTATAGCATTTCTTGCTCTGGGTTTTAATGTTTTAGTCATTTATTTGTTGATCCTAGTCTGAGCTTCTGGAAAGCAAGGACCCTGGGAATTTTATCTGGGGAACCCTAGAGCCTAGTTCAGTATCTGACAGATAACAGGTGCTCAATAAATGCTTGTGTAACAAATAGAGACTTAAGCAAGAGGATAATGAACACAGTATGTGAATGAAAAAAAACAGACTTTGTTCACCCAGCCTGTGTTCTTCATGACGTACATTATCATCAGGATTTTTTGCAAAAGAAAAAAAACTAGGTAGAAATATGAGGCCAGGCACAGTGGCTCACACCTGTAATCCCAGCAATTTGGGAGGCCGAGATGGGACCTTGACTTGAGCCCAGGAGTTCGAGACCAGTCTGGAAAACATAGGGAGATCCTGTCTCTATAGATAATAAAAAGGATTAGCCAGGCATGGTGGTGTGTGCCTGTAGTCCCAGCTACTCAGGGGGCTGAGGTGGGAGGATTGCTTGAGCTTGGGATTCTGAGGCTGCTGTGAGCAGCGACAGTGCCACTGCACTCGTGCTTGGAGGGGATAGAGTAAGACTCTGTCTCAAAAAAGAAAGAAGGAAAGAAGCAAAAAAAAAAGAAGGGAGAAAGGAAGGAAGGAAGGGTGGGAGGGAGGGAGGAAGGGAGGGAAGATGGAAGGAAGGAAGGAAGGAAGGAAGGAAGGAAGGAAGGAAGGAAAGAAGGAAGGAAGGAAGGAAGGAAAGAAAGAAAAAATATGAAAAGGTAGAGCAGAGAGGCTGGGATAACAACAGTCCTGGTGTCAAACACTGTCATTTACAGACTGCATGATCCCTACCTGATGACATATTTAACATTGAAGCCCAAGTATTCTTGTCTGTAAAATGGGTTCATAACAGCACCAACATCAAATGGGCTGCAAGGATCAGATGAGGTAATGCATATAAGTCACTTAGCACAGTGCCTGGCAGATAGTAGGTATTCAATAAATGCTAGTTAATATTATTATTATTAGAAAGATAAACTAAATGGCTCTTTTCTCCTTCGGTAGTTCCCAGCCTCCTCTTCATCCCGCCCAAAGATAAACAAACAAAACAGCAACAGCAGACAGGTAGAATTCAGAAGCTAGCACAGGACTGTGATGGGAACTCAGGGTTTTGGGCTTCCAGCCCAGCCTTCTGCCGTCTTGTCTTTCTCCTCCTTACTCTGTTGCTTTGAAGTAAGACTCTCTGTAAAATCAGCATTTTCCTCGGCAAGCGGGGACATAGAGAAACACAGCCATGGTTTGCTCAATGGAGCTTTTCCTGCCTCAGTAAACACGTCCCTGAGAGTACCTACACCAACACGCAATATCAGTGCCGGCCTGAGGATTACCAGGCAGAAGGGGCTGCGGGAGTGGGATCCCTTATATGTTTTCATCTCTCTCCTCTCCAGGAAAACAAACAGCTTCTGCAGACTCTCAGTTGTCCATTATGGTAAAGTCTGTGATCATCATAGGAAGCCAGCCAGCCCCTCGGCCATGTGCTTCTGGGATATGCTCTTACAAACCTACACCTATAATTTATGTCTCGGATCCAGTCAGAAAAAGAAGTGTTCTCTTTCCAAATTCAATTATGGTCCTTATAATAATTAATAACAATAATAGTTGTTGCTGTTCTCATTTGAGTATTATATATTATAAGGCAACCCCCCATTTAATTTATGACCAAATAAATGGGCTGATGGAGAGGAATGGCCCCGCATTTTTCAGTATAATATTTTGTTGCATTTGCATTTGGAGGAGGATTTGTGGTGAGCTGGAGGATTAAATCCCATGAAATCATTATACAAATTTCAAAATGTCAAGTACTCTGATAGAGATTATGATTTTATCTTCTTATTTTGACAGGAAACCGTGTGTGGCCACCTCTGTCTTAGAACAAGCGATGAAGGGAGGCCAGGAGAGACCAAATAAAGATAGAGGAGCTTGCAAGTTTCCTGATCAGCTGTCTTTTCATTCTGCTCACTTGTACGACAAAGCGTAATAGACATTTTCCTTTGCACAAAATAATAAGAGCAGTACTTATCGCGCGGTGCCTCCAGCCAGTGGCAAAAGGAAATTAGAAAAGTCCAATGAAGCTGAGAAGTAATTAATCATCATACAGTGGAGCCTGTCAAATCAGAAGGGTCCTTCCAGCTGATAATGCTCCCCAACTCAATTTAGACTGATAGAAATTAGAATTCTTTTTTTCCTCTGGCAAAAACAAAAAGACAAGAGTTAGCACAAACGTGGCCAACTGTTGGCTTTCTTGACTGCCTGACCCATTTACAGCGATGTTTGCATCAAGTTTAACTCAAGCCAAAATTGAAGCAACATCATTTACTCCTCAAGGCAATGGGAAATCATCACTATGCTGTTTTAAGACTCCCCCTCCAACCACTACCGCCCTTTCTTCTCCCCTTTACCCACACGAATAGCCATGGCTGCATAAGAAAAATTAAAGGTTGGTTCTATTGATCAGGTTGGCTGCTCTCTCCATAGAGTTGTGGGAGGGCAGCATTTAACAAGGCCTGTAATGAGTCTGGGCTCTTTGGAGATTAAGTGAAATAAATAAAATGGGTTCAATAGGAGCCACAGAGGGCTTTTGGCAGAGGGAAGTAGGATAACAAGCTGCTGTCAGATTTTTAAGTCTTGGAGCAGGCACTGGGGTGCAGGGAGGAGGGGAAGATGGCGCCCCCTCAAGGAAAGACATCTGCTTGTTGGAACAGCCTATGTTGCTGATAGCATAGTCCAGTGCCTCCCTGCCCCTACTCACCATGACCTCCAATTTGGGTCTTGCCATGCTGTAAAGGCCAAGTTAATATTGCTATTGATTCCTCTAGGTACCCCTGAAGGTAGGGCCTCATACAGGCTAGGGCAGGGATCTTGAACTCAGACATGCACAGGGAGCAGGAAGGAAAGAAAATGAATGAAGCTGGCAGACAATGGGCAATAGGGAATGGTGGGGTCTGGGCTAGTTGGAGCTTGCATATCTTTCCTAAGGGGGGCAGTTTCTAGTCCATTCTTGGCAGTCATTGCTGGCGGGCAATTCATAAGGTATATTTCCAGGTCTTCTGATTTGCCATGATAAGCCTCAGATCCAGAATTCAATGTAAAATCTCCAAACTTTTATTTATTATTTATTTATTTATTTATTGAGATGGGGTCTTGCTCTGTCAGCCCGGCTGGAAGGCAGTGGTGCAATCTCGGCTCACTGCAACCTCTGCCTCCCAGGTTCAAGCGATTCTCCTTCGTCAGTCACCCTAGTAGCTGGAATCATAGGCACACGCCGCCATGCCCAGCTAATTTTTAGTAGAGACAGGGTTTCACTATGTTGGCCAGGCTGGTCAACCTGCCTCTGCCTCCCAAAGTGCTGGGATTATAGGCGTGAGTCACTGCACCTGGCCAAATCTCATAACGTTTAAATGTAGGCAACTAATTTTTGTTTTTCTGAGATAGGTTCTTACTCTGTCACCCAGACTAAAGTGCAATGGTGTGGTCATGGCTCACTGCAGCCTCTTTATTCCTGGGCTCAAGTGATCCTCCTGCCTCAGCCTCCCATGTAGCTGGAATGACAGGCATCAGCCACTGTGTCCAGCCCTAAAGAAATATTTTGAAGTATGTGGGCATATCCATCATCGCCTACCATTTGTGGCTGGTCCCTAGAGAGGTCCATTTGTGGGCCCTTAGCAGACAGTGTATTTCAAACAAGCCGTTGGGTCCTAAAGACCAGTGTTTGAACTCTGGATCTACCCTAGTTAGTTGTGTAATCCAAAGCAAGGGACTTAACTCCTTGGCGTCTCAGTTTCCTCCTCTGTAGAAGGTAGGTAATATTTAGCATCTACCTTATAAGCTGGTTAAAAATGCAGAGTACTCACTGCAGTGCCTGGCATACAATAAGTATTCAACAAAGGGCACCGGTGAATTGAATCATCACACTGCATCAATCAAAGTGCATCTATTTAGACAATCTTGCCTTCCTGCCCTCTCTTTTTAGACCTCACACATCTATCTTTCTCAGCTCCTTACTGGGAACTTACTATTAAGACACCTAGCACCAGACATGGTGGTTCATGCCTGTAATCCCAGCACTTTGGGATGCCAAGGCAGGTGGATCACTTGAGGTCAGGAGTTTGAGACCAGCCTGACCAACATGGTGAAACCCCATCTCTACTAAAAATACAAAATTAGCCAGGCGTGGTGGCGGGAGCCTGTAATCCCAGCTACTTGGGAGGCTGAGGCAGGAGTAGCACTTGAACCCGGAGGCAGAGGTTGCAGTGAGCCAGGATCTCACCATCACAGTCCAGCCTGGGCAGCAAGAGCAAAACTCTGTCTCAAAAAAAAAAAAAGACACCTAGCAACTTCCTTCCATGGGAGAGGCAAACTAGAAACTCATCAAGTTGTGAGAATTATAGAACTTCAGACTGCAAGTATGCTGCTCAAAGCAAACACATTCTTACATAGAAAACAAAATTGTCACCTCCCTCAAGCTAATATGGCTGCCCACTTAGTTGCCTAGTCCTGCTTATCATTTGACAAATGTGGGTACAAACGGAGTTAGGGGACAGGCTGGGTGTGGTGGCTCACACCTGTAGTCCCAGCACTTTGGGAGGCCAAGGCAGGTAGATAGCTTGAGCCCAGAAGTTTGAGACCAGCCTGGGAAACAAATCGAGACCTTGTCTCTACAAATAATTTAAAAAATTAGCCCGGCATGGTGGCATAAGCCTGTGGTCCTAGCTACTTGAAGCATGAGGATCACCTAAGCCCAGGAGGTAGAGGCTGCAGTGAGCCATGATCGCTCCACTGCACTCCAGCCTGGACTACAGAGTGAGACCCTGTCTCAATAAAATAAAAAATAAAAAAATAAGTGACGGGACAATCTGGGGACTTGGAGGGAGGTAATCTCTTATAAGTGGTATTTATCCATAGGCCTTGTATGCAAAAGGTCTCAGGGATTCCCACTTTTTTTTTTTTTTTTTTACTTTCTCCATATCCGACAGCAGAGAAACAACCACAGCAGTGACACCTGTGCTGGCAGACAACCACAGCCATGTCTTCTATTCAATGTCTTCTACTTTCGTTACCTTTAATCCTGACAACAAACACTGCATGGTTAAGTATTGTCATTTTCTTTTCACAGGTGAAGAAATGAAGACTCAGAGCGGTAGAATACCTTGCTGATGGCCACGCAGCCAGAAGGCAGCAGAACTGGGTTTTATGTTGAAGACTCAGGTTACATCTGCTATTCAACATTGCAAAGCTCACCCTGGTTTCCCTTTCTCCTCTCTCTTGATGTTTTTCTTTGACTCTCTTGCTCATTCATTCACTCATTCATTCAACAAATATTTATGGAGTGCCTACTATGTGCCTGATACCTTTTTAGGGTGTCTCAATGTCGTTTCCAGCAACAGTGACTGTGGGGCCTGAGAGAAGGAAAGATGGCGGCCAGCGCTTCTAGTTCCATTTGAGGCCATTTCTAAGAGAAGAAAGGGCTCCAAAGAGTCTGGGGAGGTTGTTCTCTATTCTGTCCCCTGGCAGGGGGCTTTCTTCTAGCACAACAGATGGTGAGGGGAAGCACAGTCCCAAAACTGGCCTCACGGGAAAGACAAAATCCATCCAAACTGTCCTGGGTCTGCTGGAGAATCTGAACGCCCCATGGTGGGCCCAGAACAGGAAGGGAGGAAGACCTCAGGTGCCTATTTCCTGCTGGCCACAGTCAAGTGGTTGAGTAGTTGCATGGGTTCTGGTGTTCTTTCCCCAGGGATATGGCATGGCTAGGAGGCGGCTGCATTCCCTTTCAGTGAGGTGTCCCTGAGCACAAAAAGCTCCCATCTGCGAGCCTCTGCAATGGGCTTGATTTGACCAGCCTAATCACAGCATATCTCCACATTTGAAATATTGCCACCAGATAGGCTCTGCCATCCTTTGAATGCTGGGGGATTGAAGTGCAAAGGAGACACTGTGTCAGGCAGCACTGTCAACCTGGCACCTGGGAGTGAAGGGTAGTAGCACCCACTGTCTTCTCTTCTTTGTCCTCAAGGGAATGAGGGCCGCCAGGCACAATGGTAGGAAATCCAGACTTCTGAGGGCCTTGTCCTGGTCATGGAGGCATTTGTCCAAGGCCACACAGTGGAGAATAGCTCTTTCAGAGACCACTGGTATTCCAGCCAAACAACCCACAAAGCTTCCTGCATGTTAATAATCATATAATAATAATAGTGCTGGCCAGAACGTAATGGGTACCACGTGCCAAGCTCTGCTCTAAGTCCTTTACGTATATAATTCACTTAATCCTCACAACAAATTTGTGGGGTGGGTGCTATTATTATCTCCCTTTTTACTGATGAGAAAACTGAGGCACAGAGAGGTTATTTAGATGGCCTAGGGTCACACAGCTAGGAGCCACACCACCAGAATCCAAACCCCGGCATCTGGCTCTGTATCTGTGTTCTCCGGCACCATGCTGTACTCTTTCTTGATCCATGAACTTGAGATGTCTACATAAAAAATATAGCCAATTGGTTTTCTTTTTATCATCTGGAAATGGCAGAAGGAAAGAAGGGAAGCAGGGAAGGAAAGCAAGATGAAGGGAGGAGAAATGGAAAGAGGGTAGAGGAAGAAAGAGGAGATGCAGAGAGCGAGAGAGAAATAATGAGGCGAGATGGAGGAACTGGCGTGCCTGAAAGTGAACCACACTCCAGGCGGCTGCTGAAATCTACATTTTCTCCTGGTTTATTTACAGATTGGGTGTTAGATCCTAATAAATGGGAGGATTTTTAAAAGGTCCTCAGGATAGCAGAGCCAAGCTAAGCAAACGGCTCGTGTACACAGCCCAGGTGAGATGAAAGGCACCAGCCATCAGGCGACCACTCAAGGTTCTTTATCGGTCGGCTGGGCCTCTGCGGGTTTGAGTAAACCCAAGTAGGCGGTGCTGGCGGAAAGTTCAAAGTCATTTTTTCAAGCAGATAACGCAATCAAAAGTTTGTTTATCTGTTGAAATATTTAGGAGAACAAGATATCACTTTGACCTGCCTACACCTGCGACCTTTGTGAATGCAGTTAAGATGTGTTTTAAGCTTGTTTGTAGTCTTAATCTTTAATGGGCTTCTGCATTTTTCAAAGGGTAGAATTTGGCATTAAAAAAACAAACCAAAAAAAAAAAAAAAGAGAGAGAGAGATTTCTGTGCCATCAAGAGAGGTATGTTTGGTAACCTTAGCCGTTCCCATGCATTCTGGAAATCAAGAGAAAAAAGTGTATGGTCCGATCTCAGCCTTGGAATGGAAGCAGTGTATCTCCTTCCCTTAATCCAAAACACCAAGATGCGGAGCTGAAGCTATCACCTGACTCCCCAGGCACTGGCCCTGTGGCCAGAACTGCACTTGAAGATCTCCTTAGAAGGGATGGGGACTCCAGAAATGGAGCTTTAAGTTAATCAGCAACTTGTTTGTGTCCTGGAGCCCTGGGTGTTTGAAGTCACATAGGACTAATCTGCACAGTCCATGGTTGATCCTGTCGAAGAAAATTCATTTTGTAATATAAACAAGGACGAGAATTTGGGACACAGAAATACTTAAATAAAAATGGAATATCCTGAGTCCTACTTTTTCCCCCAACCAGGCTTTCCCTGAGCCCACTTATTTATGGTTTTTCCAACCCTACTGGGACTATAAGATGGAGATAATACTGTCCCCTTAACAGAGTTATCAGGAGCTCTAAAGAGGGCAGAGAATGTACATAAATGTCCGCATGGTGTTTGGCATACAGAAGCAAAATGTGTGGTAGGTTTCCTACTCTTTCTCCTCCTTCTCCTCACCTTCATTGTCATCTTCATCAATATCATTATCATCTGTCATCAGAATAACTCATATGTGCCTCCAAAAATATCTTCTTCCAGCTTGATTACAGGAAGGAAGACTCAATTCTTGCCTTTCAAGATTGGTAAAGAAATCTATGGCCTTCAGGTTTCGGGGGTAGGCTGGAGGCAGGGAAGGGAGCACCTAAGATCTGTCTACAGTTGGTTCTGTGGAGACCTCATCTGCCTGGGTGTAATTCCCCTACTAGAGGGATGAACTGAGGTCGGGGTAACCAATGGCCAACTGTCATCTCCCCAAGCCACAAAAGGGAGCCCAACTTAGACTTCACATTCCAGTGTTGGGTCTAGACCCAGAGTGGGTATAAAAGTAATCCAGAAAGATGGGAAGGCTTGTTCAAGATGGCAGCCCCATTGAGCCTGCCACAGTCTTCCCATGTGTGATGACGCCAGCAACTCAGTTCTGAGTCACAGGCGGCTGGCCACCCCCGTCATCTGCATGAGTTACGTTTCTTCGGATCTAACATGTTAGCTAGTATGTTTCCAGATCCTGATCTCTCGCCTATGAAATAAAAGTAATCACTGTTTTAACTACCTCACCAGATTGCTTCATGAAATAGTCATAATCATAACTAACATGAATGGAATCCTTTCTATGTGCCAGCCACTGTGATAAGCAGTATTACTTTGTATGATCTCATTTCAACTTTGTTTATAAGCAAATCAATGCAAATTAAAACTGCTAGGAGATACCATAACATTCCCATCAACATTTGGGAGAGTGTGAAATTGCACAACGATTTTTGGAAAAGAGTTTGGCAATATCTAATCAAATAGAGAAGTGTCTAAGTGAATCAGCTACTCTTTCTCTATTACACACACTAAAAATCCTCTTATGTATGTGCCCCAGGAGATACATACTAGAATTTTCATAAAGCACTGATTGTGACAGCGAGAAAGTTGAAAAAAAATATAAATATTCATCATAAAATGGAATATTCTGTGGCAATGAAAATAACTACTTAGCACTACACATATCAGCATAGATAAAGAAAGGCAGGGCTGGGTGTGGTGGCTCACACCTGTAATCCCAGCACTTTGGGAGGCCAAGGTGGGAGGATAGCTTGAGGCCAGCAGTTTGAGACCAGCCTGGGCAACATAGCAAGATCTCCTCTTTACAAAAAAGGAAAAAAAAGAAAAAAGAAAAAAAGGAAGGGACAGAAGAGTATAGAAAACCTTGTGTAGGGAAATATAATAAGTAGCTAAAGTTTACCTTTAAGAAGAAATACCTGGGAATGGCAGGGCAGTCTTACTCTCTGAGGAAGGGGTTGGGAGATGGAATTTGAGAGAGAAGCATACATAGAAGGGGCCTCCTACTATATTTGTAATATTTCATTTCTTAAGGTGGGTGGTGGCTACATGGGTGTTTATTATATGACTTTTTAGACCTCTTCGGGTGTTGTAAATATTTCCTAATTCATTGGTAAAAATAAATCAACTTTATTAAAATAAAATAAGCAAATGAAATTGAATCCAAACCTTGTGGAAGTCAGAACCCACTGGAAAAGACCTCTGGTCCCCACTGGGACAGGCCAGTGGGTCAGGAAGTCCGCCGGCTGCAGTTCCAGCCATAGGCCTCCGCAGAAGCACCCTGCACACAGCCTCGCGCTCTGGCGTGAATTCCAGGCGAAGGAAGGGTCAAGATGACGGGACAAGGGCAGACGGGGAGCACGAAGCCCCTGGATCAACCGAGGTCCCATCATGAGGTGGGAGAAATGATGGATTTATATATTTAATGAAAGGGTAACTCTGGAAGAGTAATAAAAATATGGTCAAGTAGGCAGGTATGTTTGGCGCTTTTTTTTTTTTTTTTTTTAAATCTACACTCTGGAGCTCTCACTCTGGTACAATTCTTTTGTTAGATCAGGTAATATTTTTGAAAAACAGCATTACAAAAGGTTAAATGTAGAACAGATGTAAGTTATAAAATACAAGCTGATCAAAGCTGAGATTTTGAGACAGATATGTTAGCAAATGATGATAAATCCGTCCCAGTAGGACTGTAAGAAGCAGACAAATGTAACTATGGGAGAGTGAAAGTCAAGGGTTGAAACTGGGGGAAGGGGAGAAAGAGTGAAAACAAATGTTGAAGTTAATTCTGGTGAACTCACGCAGAACATCAATGAATCTATGCCGAGATAGGACAGTCAGAACGGACACAATATGCTCCATTTTCCTGAAAAGAATCATCAAACTCCTGGGTTTTGAATAATCCAATTATGGATTCAGATCCCCAAATCTCAGGGATCTCTCTTTATACCAGTTTCTGACTCTAGATTTCAACCTTTTCAAGAGACAGAGCCTGGTTTCTGGTTTAAAGCTTTAAAAATCGGCTTTAGACTTTGGGCATCTAAACTTCTCATTAAAAAGCCAGATAATTTATAGTCACATCATTAAACCGCTTCCTCAGCCTACCGTGATAAACTTATCATTCTGGGGGGGGGAGATTTCAACAAAACATTATGAAGACTCCTTTCTTGGAAGGCGGCAGAGAAACAAAATTAAATAAATCAAGCCTCTCTGTGTCAATAAATGAAGCCCATGAGAAGTAAACTATTTACTGAGGCTTAAGTGAAACAGAAAACATTTAAAGATCAAGAAAAAAGGAGGTAATTGTTCAGCTTGTCAGCAGGGGACCGCTGTGATAATTTGATCTGAACTCTGCTAACAAATGACCGAGCCGTTCGTCCAACTTTAGTATCTGTTTATGCTCCTACAAATTGAAACCCCACAGCTCAGCTGCACAGAACAGGGCCCAGTACAATAGCACATTGGCCCGACGATTAGTTCAAGCTGGGGATGGATTAGCTGTCCATCCCAGGCCTCCAAACCCTCCAGAATATTTTGTCTTCCCTGCTGAGGTAAAAGGGTGCAGACATATGCAACTAATAAAGAAACAGGCTTCTATGGACTGGAGGTTGAGTGGAAGGAATGCAGAACAAAACTATAAAATAATAATAGACAAAGGGGCAGTGAGGACTGGGGAACTCAATACCTCCTCTGCTTACCCAGGCAGGACTGTAGCACCCACATCTCCGCCAGTTTTCAAAACGGAAGGGGCCTGGTGCATGTGTGATCTCCCAGCACATGGTTGTGGGCCAGGCGTGCCAACGTTCAGGGCTGACATGAGATCAAAAGCCTGATAAATGAGAGGAAAGGGAATGTTTGACCCACTAAACCATATTCTACAAGAATCCCAGGCTTTTAAAGTAATAAGAAAGGCTATAAATTACAATGTCTTGGGTATATTCTGATGCACATGAATGTTATTCATATGTAATGTTTTTAGAGAGATTCATGAGCAATTGAATGCTTAAGAATCCAGTCCCCTTTGACAATTCTTCATCTCCAGTCGGAGTCCACATTTGGGGAAAAGCAACTTATCATCTCTCTGGAGTTTCAGAAACTGAAAATCATAATTAGATTAAAAAAAATTCTTTAAATAAATAGGAGCAAATTCAAAGTGACACCAGACATCCATATAGTGCTTCCTTAGACCAATAATGTGTCACATTTAGAAAGGAAACCTCATGATTGAATGAAAGAAAAGATGAATAAATGAATGTAACAGGATAGCATAGGATTAGAAATATGGGCTATGAGTTTGAGGGCTTTCTCCCTCATCACAAGCTGTGTGATCAATTACTTCATTTAGCCTCTTCAAGTCTCAGTTTCCTCATGTGTTAATAATAGTAATAGCCTCTGTGTCATACAGCTATTGAGAAGGAAAAGGAGGTTGTGTGCATAGGCACAGTGATTAGTACATTGTTAATTAAGTGTTCAGTAAACATTAGGTACGGTTCTGTTGATGTGGTTATTATAATTATCAACCAAAGACTGGATGAGTTTATAGATGGAAAGATGGAAAGGAAGTTTGGGTTAATCTACAAATAATAATAATAAGCTCTGCTGAGAGATCAGAATACATGTAAAAACAATGACTTAATACAAAGGAAGCCATCGCAAAATTTTCCTACTATTTGGATTGTTAAAACAATCCAGACTTCTGGTGTTTTCTAAATTTTCAAACCATTTGACCCAGCCTACTCTGAGACAATGCTGACAAACCTTCCAGCAGAGGGCACTGGCCCCATTGAAAGATAGGGAGACCATTTTGAAAATGGCTGCCTTCGCTATCCCAAGGAAAACACTTAGGCTAGCCACGAGGACAAAAACATTTATTTTTGTCTGGGCAAATTTGCCTTCAGACCAAAAGCTTCTCAAGATGGCAAATGTTCTGCCTGCTAGGATGTTGCCAGATAAAACAATTACTTACTAGAGTCAAAATAACTCCAAAAGCTATGCACTGAAGAAAGCAATGAAGAATGAAAAGAGGTCAGGCGTGGTGGCTCACGCCTACAATTCCAACACTTTGGGAGGCTGAGGCCAGAGGGTGGCTTGAGTCCAGGAGCTCAAGGCTGCAGTGAGCTATGATTGCACCACTGTGCTTCAGCCTGGGTGTCAGAGCGAGACCCTATCTCTAAATATATAAATTATAAAGAATGAAAAGAATACTTCACCTCAGACCTCAGCATTTCATCCTTCAGCTGGCCAGTAGTTCTCTACCAAGGGGGATTTTACTCCTCAGGGGACATTTGGCAATGTCTGGAGACATTTTTGATTGTCACAACTGGGGGTAGGGGTGGTGAGTGGTGGTTGCTACTGGTATTTGGTAGGTAGAGGCCATGGATACTGCTAAACATTCAATAGGATGGGAAGATGTTTGAGACAGCCCCCACGACAAAAAAACAGTCCTGCCCAAAATGTCAATAATGACATGGTTGGTAAACCCTGATTTAGACAGAGGCACAATACTGATTTTCTACTTGGCTCAGCTTGGCTGGGGTACACATTAATTCTAAAGATGTGATGCTGTTGAGTTAAAATACTACTACTACTACTAATAATAATAATGAACAAAAGCGGCTCTTGGCTGACTAAGCTTCAATTAGGAAGTAGAGAAAACAGGTGCTGAGAACACCACTTCAATTTCCTAGCCCTAAACTTCAGAGAAATCAGCAGAATCAGAAAATTGTCCATCTCTTGATATCTTCCCAAAGTGGAGAAAGCCAATGGTTAGAGACTGAAAACTCACAGCTGTATTTAGAATCCCTGAGAGATGCTGAACATGCTGGAATTAAGCAGAGGTGGTAGGTAAATGGATTGAGGGAGACAGGAGCCCAGAACCTAGTCAGTCCAATTTGTTCTGTCATTTGGCCAAGTTAGGTAACTTCTCTGGGTCTCAGTGTCTCACCTACAAATCAAGGCTACCTCCATCTGCCTTGCAAGGCTGTGGTGAGGATTAAGATAAACAGTGTATCTAAGTGATATTTTGTAATTTCAGGAATGAAATCCATACCTTAAAATGGCCATGATATTTTACATTAAGTTCTAAAGTTAACCAACATTGATTTGGCATTCCCTAGATACTAGGATTCAAATGGATTACCTCACTGTAGCCTTCTGTTATTATCCCCATTTTACAGACATAGCAACTGAGGCTCAGTTGTTACATAGCTACTTAGCGGCGGAGGCAAGGTTTGAACCCTAAGTAGTCTAATGTTAGTCTACAGTTTCAACCACTACCTTACCCCACCTACCACATTTAGAGGTCAGGGCTGGAAGAAACATTAGAGATCATTTGGACAACCCTCCTAATTTCTCGGATGTATAACTGAGTCCCACAGGGACTAAGCAGTTTGCTTGTGATAAAGCTGGCATGGAAACAGGGGGTTGGGGGGGGGGCGTCCTGACTCCCATTTCTTCCAACAAAGAATGGCTTTGCATTTTTTTTTTTCAAAATCAGATACTATTTTCCCAGCACAGGGTAAACATGAGACAAATCACTTAGCATGTGTATCTTAATAACCCACCTTGACTGAGATGAATGAATTCACATTCAGTCATCATATAAGCCTATTAAATATTCTGGGAGGCTGCTGTATACATTTTAATGGATGTTGAAACACCTAGTGTGTGTTTATGGCTCTTTTAATCTTGCCAGTTTTACTAATATGATTAGTTCAGGGACCATTTCACATTGAGACTTAGGTGTCAAAACAGAACACAGAAGTTTCTAGAATGTTTTCTTTCTTGATTTTTGTCTTGTTTTTTAGAATGGAATATTTGGATCTCACCTATGAGCTCAATAAGGAAAGAAAAACACAAATGACTGAAAGCAGGACTTCAGCAGCTCTGAGAGATCATGGGTGGGAATCCACCTTTGTTCACTACGAAACACCCTGCTCCACAGTTTCTCATTGTGCTACCTTCCTTCAGGGAGACCCCAGGATTTCACAGGCTGATATCCCCAGCTACATCCAAGTTTCCAGACATGAGGATCCACAGGGCACAAAGTGAGGTGTCCCCAACCCTCCCTTTTTACAGCCCATGCCTGATATTTATCGTAACGTCCACGAGGCGATGGTGAACGGTGGCCAAATGAGAAGCTCAGTGTCTGGGAAAATGATTGAAAATGGCCAAATGCCGCAGTGAGAGTTGTTTGTTCTGGGAATGGAAGGAGGAAATTGTCAGAGGAAGTGAAATAGGAAATGAAGAGATCAAAGGGAGGAGGAAATAAGATTGAATTGAGCCCTTTTTGGATTCAACTTTGCACTCTTAACCCATGTGAGGCAAAAAGATTAGCCTTTAAACAGCTGGAGTTGGGGAGAAACACTTTCCAACGGGTGCATCCTGGCGACTGTTAGCTCCCACATCCCACCCCACAAATGGACTGCAGCAGGGGAGCTGAGGGAAGCCAGATCTGTTTCCTACAGAAAATCCAGTGGTGAGTGCCCCCAGGTAATCCCCAAATGCTCATTTAACCCATAATGCTCTAATATGTACAACCTGAGCTCAGACACTTGCCCCCAGAAAGAAGTGGGGCTCCTCTAGAACCACCCACTTTTGCAGCACTGATGGTGGGAAATGGGCCTTCCAAAAGGCAGAGTTTGTGATGGAAGAGTTAACAACAGGGATGAAGCTCCAGGGGGTGATGTGGTGATAAGCTAAGGGAACCAAGCCCTAAGAAAGATCCTTTGTCCAGGCTTGAATCTCTGGTCATCTGGGGGCCTGTCTCCTTCCAATCTTAGGGTTAGTACCTGTATTTTCCAATTGGAGTTTTGTTCCCTCAGCCCATGGGGGGACAAGTCTTTCAATAATAAATAGTTATTGATCACCTAGAGGGAGCCAGGTACTGTCCTAGATGCTAGGAATATGGAAGTAAACAAAACAGACAAATATCTCCACTCTCATGGAGCAGATATTCTAATGAGCAGCAGGCCAATTAAGTCAGATCAATAAGTTAAATATATGGAGTTTTTAATGGTGATGAGGATTAAGAAAACTAAACCAGGGAAGTGAGAAAGGGAGTGTTTTAGGAAGGAGGCCCAGAGAGGGGCCCTGAGGAGATGATATGTGAGCAGGACCTGAGGGAAGTGAGTTAGGGAGCCTGGGGGAACATCTGGGAAGACAGCTTCTCTCCTACCAACCTCTCCTTGCAGTGAGCCCACATCCACATGGTTTTCTAAGAGGTTTTACTTCTAGCAAACAGAGAGAACTTGTAAGACAAAAACAACAAAAACAAAAATAGGTTTTCTCCTGTCTTCCCAAAGGTCCACGGAGATATTAAAGATGGGACTTGGGTGTCCATCTCTAAAACACTAAAACCAGACCAATCTGCATTGTAGAGACTCCAACCAGTGAATCTTCAATTCCAAGCACTTTGCCTGAGGGAGAGGTTGGGCAGTGGGCAGGGATGGAGATGGATGAGTGGGAACAGCCACGGGCTTGGAGGATTGTCCATGGGGTTGGAGGTGGGGTCTGTCCTTGCTCCACTACCTCTGCCAGGCCTCTGCAGACCCTATTGGGTTGGTGAGATGGTGAGACTTGGGGCCGGGGGTAGGGAGGGGATTATTCCAAGTGGTGGAGAAATTCCAAAAGGCAGAGCTGGAGATAGGAGGGTGATTCCCAGGGCCACTATTTTGGGGGGACCTTATACATATAAAATCAAAGGAATGAGGCTCTGGGTCACCAATGGCTACTATCCCTGTTCTAGGGATTCAAACAGCTGATTTTAGACACCCAGTTTTTACTCTACAGCCTTATACATTAACCAGGAGGAGATTTGTGACATCAACAAGCAATGCTAGGATAAAACACACATGTGCAGGCACACACACTCTGGATCCGAGAGATCTGACAGTAATTACCAAAAGCTGACAATTAGTTTGGTATCCAGCATGCAAGTGGGGTCTGTAATTTCCAGGTCCAGAACTCTGCCATCTCTTGGTTTCTTGGCATCTGAATACCAGGTAGGGTTCAGACTTTGTCTGATACCCCCATTCCTTGCTTGAGGACAGCTTGCAACTTGACGTTTTTGATTATTTCTATTTCTCTCTGGAAATTCAAACAGATGTTGGCTCAGGTCTTATACACTTTAAGAACTAAATCACATTGTTCTATCTCTCAGCCCACACACTTTACCAAGAACACTGTCCTTCCAGGGGCTGACTCCTCATGATGGCTTCTGGCACTAAGCACCTGTTGCCAGAGCATCATCCCACCACCTGGCACGTGTGGTCCCCATGCCCCATGGTTTCCAGACTCAGAAATGGAACCAGCCCCACCATGATTCTCAGTCCCACCCTACTCCCAGCACACACACACATACACACACACACTCACCCTGTCTGTACCTAGTCGACTTTGCTGAAGGTTTGGAATGATAGAAGAGGAGGAATGGGTAGAGATTTGGATTACAGCTGTGCAGTTGAATTTTCAATCGCCACCCCTACTCATGGCTTCTTCACACCCAGCCATAAGGGATTTTTCAGTGGCCGAGTCACTCCACATAGCTACATCCAGCAATTCCTCTGTCCTCTTCTCCCCACTGCCATGTTCTCTCAGGGAATTTCTCCTCAACTCCCACTCTCATTCTCAGATCTCAGAAGTCTACCATTGACAGTCCCAAATCTATCAAGGTGTTCAACAGAAGCCAAAAACCTTATTTGTTTAATTAGATTCACTCTTCTTGGAAAGCAAGCCCCCATTTCAGATACAGAAAAATGTGTCCCATAATTTGGGAGCTGAAATCAACTAATACATGACAGGATAATTTCTTATTTCTCCATGAAGCCCCACATCGTACCAAAACACAACTACCAATAAAATGCTTCTCAGCTGTTTCATTAAGCTTGAAATCCCATTGGAACCAGCCTAGGGGGAAGCCTCCCAAAGCCCAGGGGAGAATGAGGCTCTAGGCATCTAGAGGAAGGCAGGGACTGGGCACCAGTCTGTGATGTAAGCCAAGAGTAATAGCTAAAAAATATTTGTTGGCCCTTCTCTCTGTTCCTGTCTCTTGAAACTTACTCATTTGTGCTGGATATCTGTAATTTTCTGCCAAGCATCTTTTATTTCAGGAACGCTCATACTCACCTACTGAGGCTGCCAATCACACGGCCCCAACTCCCAGGTTATGGTGCTGGACATGTAAGTCAGGTTGGACAATTGGATACTCTAGCTCCTGGCCACAGTAATCACCCATGAGGCATCGCCAGTCTTCTGTTAGAGCTTGGGAAAGGGGTGTGTCCTTGTCTCTGAGCTCTAGCTAAAAAGATGATATAAATATCTTAGGCCTTGTTTCTACCTGTGGAGACAGGGCAGGTGTCTGAGTATGTGTGTATGAGGTGGGGCATCCAAGTGGCTCAGCTGGGGCATTCACACACTTTCAGACTTACTACCCAAGAATTCTGCTCTCACTGCCACTAGCCACATAAACAAAGGGGGCCTGATGTCCAGGGCTCCTCCTTTCTCTCCCAGGCTGCATTCCTCAACTCCTTTTCCCATTGTCCCATCCTTCCATGCACTTTCCCCAATCTTTTCCTGGTGGTCACCTGCAGTGACTTGATTCCAGTATCCACAATGCCTGATTCCAGTAATCCTGCATTTCCAAAACTTCAATCACACATACATCATCTCACGTTTTTTTGTTCTTTTGCTGTAACCACTTACCATCTATGCTACTGATTACTTAATATGTTTCTTCAAAGAGACCCACTACTTAAACAGTTTATTTTATAAGAAAACTTTATATTATGATTGTAAATAGGAAATCTGGCATAAATAGAATATAAATAGACACACAAAAATAGTATTATTCGTAGAATTAGCTAACATGCTTCCCTAAAACTTGCTCTTTTCTTGTTAAAAGGAAAGCTGGCAAGAATTAGCAAAGTATTAAAGGCATATGAGCACCGAACTTAGACTTTCTCTTGTCATTATGATAATAAGAAGGATCAAAAGAGTTCATTTCCTCATTAACTCATGAATTAGTGTTGTGCCCATGTGTCACCTAAAAATCACTTGAGTGCCACTGGAACTTTGGGAAATGCTAAACTAATCAATAATCAATAGTTATGCCCTTATATTTAATTTGTTCGCTTTTTTTCTCTAGACTGAAAGTCCCTCAAATGCAAACAATAGACTTGTATTTCTTAATAGTTTCACCCAAGAACCAGCAATTTTAGAGCTCATAATAGGCATTCAATAAATGTTTGTTGCCCTGGTCAAATCTAGCTTCATCTTAGGTTTAGAACCCTTGGCAGGCTGTGCTAATATATTTCTGGAGTTTTCTGGAGTATTATCATGCTCTTAAGAATCTCTGAATGACCCTGAATCAAACTGTCAGAAATATCAACTTCTTTCTAAGAATCCTAGAGAAGATACTTTTGAAGGTAGCATATCAGTTTCCACTCAGTTCCTGGGGTGCTCAAACTGTACTATTTCTTTCTCTTTAAGAGTTCAGGGAGACAGATCAGCTCTGTGATACTACCCTCACAAGACATGATCAGACAATCCAATTTTTTTCCTATGATGAAATTGATCCATATAATGGCTCTCACACTCATGATGACAAATACTGAAATTTTGAATTGGATCTTGAGCTCAATTTTCTTTTCCATGAGTATTTTATAGTGAGATCAACTTTCAGAGGAGAAGGTGCACAAAGACTCGTGAGTAACTTTGTCTCATTAACAGCCTGGAGAAATCCCAAGCTTCTCTTCACTGTCCTTCCTGGTTTGTTTAGTGTCCTGGATGGACGGGTGGGGGTGGGGTAGGAAGAAAGAAAAATTGGTATTGAAAGTTATACTTGAGAACATAAATCCTTTTTGTGAAGCAAAAGAAGAGCATGTTGATCTGTTCCAAGGATAGGTTTCTAGCCTTCTTAGACTACGGGTCTTTTTTAAAAAAATTAGCCTGATATTTAACATGTAAAGACAATGCCATATATTGCTATAGTTAAGGCCTGAGTAGAATCTCAATGAATCCCCAACAGAAGTGATATGTTAGCAGGCACTTCAGATCACCAGCTACAATTCATTTCTGTAGAATAATGTAAACTAATTATCTACAATGCGGAAGCAAAGACTGCGCCTGCATGATAAATTGCAGAATATTGCATTATAAAAAGAAATATTAATTCACATAACACAAAATTAAAATTGATGACAAACTTTTTCCTTTTTTAATTGTTTAATTTTTTAATTACTATTGTCTTGCAGCAGCAGACATCACATACCTCAAGAGGCACACAAATGTATTTGCCTGAAAGCACATTCTTTGCAGAAAAAAAAATGTTTATTCAGAAAATGAGTGTTTATTAGTTCTTTCTTTTATTTCATGAAAATTTATTTTCTCTCATGGGAAATAAATTTTAATGTGCTGTGTTTTTTTTTTTTGGTTTTTTTTTTCTTTGCAGGGGGAGGATTTTTTCCTAGCATACGAGTACATTTTTTATCAGAAAAATTCTTAAACTTTTAATAAAATGAAGGAAGCAAAACCATGAAGATAAACACAAAATTTTAAGAATTAACATTCTGGCTGGAAGGTTGCGCTTTATACTTTCTCTCAACCACAAATTGTTATTTGCCACCATTTTCTCTCCTGAGCACTTAAGATAAACCCGAAAACCTGATGGAGAGATTCCTACCACTTAGTTCTCCTTATAGATGCAACAGGAAAATGCCTAAGTTATTTGTTTCTTTGCTGTTACAAATGAAATTAAAAATATAGATCTTGCTAAGAATGCCAATCAAGCAGGTGGCTCTTAGGGCATTACATGATATGGTTTGGCTCTGTGCCCCCACCCAAATCTCAGGTTAAATTGTGATCCCAAGTACTGGAGGTGGAGGCTAGTGCAAGGTGATTGGATCATGGGGGTGGCTTCTAATGGTTTAGCACCATGGGGGTGTTGTCTTGTGATAGAGTTCTCACAAGATCTGGTTGTTTGAAAATGTGTAGCACCTACCTTTCTCTGTTTCTTCCTCCTGCTCCACCATGTAAAGAAGGCGCTTGCTTCCCCTTCACCCTTCTGCCATGATTGTAAGTTACCTGAGGCTTCCCCAACCATGCTTCCTGTACAGCCTTTGGAACTATGAGCCAATTAAACCTTTTTTCTTCATAAATTACGCCGTCTCAAGTAGTTCTTTATAGAAGTGTGAGAATGAATTAATACATTACACTTAGATTGGATGGTGGGAGAGACTATTTAATCAATAGGGCATTTCTAGGGCACCATCTTATTAGTGGTTCTTCATTCAAGCTACCAACCAACTTATCCCCAATTTCTCCACAGCTTTCACTTCAGTGGCACCTGGAAATTTGGGGGATTTGAGTATTTAGACCCACAGCTCTGAATGAGTGGCCATGGGCCATGTGACTCTGCTCCCTTCCCTTCACAGCCAAGGCTGACTGGCCCAGAGTTCCTGACTCAAAGGTAACAATTTCCTAGATAGCTAAGGACAAGTCTGGTACCAAAAGCTCTGTCTAAATCAAGGTGAGAGGGTCAATCAGAGTCCTCTCCTGGGAATATGAGCTGAGAGGCTGAGTTGGTTAGGGTTGTATAGACAGGCTGTGCTGTGTTGTAGACTGGTGGCCATGTTGAGTCAGATGGAAATCAAGAGGAGACAGACATAAACAGAACAAGAAAAAGCAGATATAATAAAAGGGGGTAGACCTTGAAGGAAATATGAAGAGTATTGACTCTTTAGCTCCTGGGCATACCTGGCTCTATTGTTTTTGGATTCTAGACCTTAGCATCCTTGTAATAATACCTTCTTTTTATTTGCATTAGCTTGAGTGGGTTTCTGTGCCTTGGAAGCAAAATTGCCATGACCAGCATATCCTTTGAGGAAGCACATTGGCTGCTTCTCAATAGCCACCTCCTCTCACCTCTGATCTTTACACATCTTTTACACTCTCTCTGCCTGGAGCACCTTTCTTCTGCTTTCCTTTGCTGAATCAACAATTGCCTTTCCCTTATGTCTTATGCAGAGACCCCCTCACCTCCTCAGAAGACTTTGCAACCCTCCACAAGTTGGGTGCTCTTCTCCTGTTCCCACAGTCTCTCTGCTGTGGTCTTCACCACTGTGCAGTAATCAACATCTTATATGTCGGACTTTGAGCTCTGCAAAGCAAATGGAAAGACCATAACTTTCCATCTCTTTATTCTAAGAAAACAGGACACCTTTTTTGTTGCAAGATGGAAAGACTAAAAATCAACAGATAATCTTGCAGATACGTTCTTTGACCTTGCATTCAAAATTCCTTCTCACCTATTTCTCACTACTGAGCCCCATGTTCTATTCCATTCAATAAAACAAAGATCTCAAGAGCCTACTTGCAGGGACAAAAAAAAAAAAAAATGGAATGAAAGATCTAGTATTTGGTAGCGAAACGGAGTGACTATACTCAATAATAATTTAATTGTACCTTTAAAATAACTCAAGGAGTATAATTGGATTGTTTGTAACACAAAGTATAAATGCTTGCGGTGATGGATACCCCATTTACTCTGATGTGATTATTATGCATTATATGCCTGTATCAAAATAACATATATACCCCATAAATATATACATCTACTATGTACTCACAAAAATTAAAAGTTAAAAATTTCAAAAACAGCCTACTTACTATGTGCAAAACACATGGTTGCCAATCTAGATGTCTGCTGTTCTTGAATCTTACACAGTAATTTCTTCACTTCAAGCCTTTGCTTGCAGAATTATTTCTATCATAAATGTCTCTCCTCATCCATCTCCAATTCTCAAAATCCTACATCTCCCTCAGAACCCAGTGTAGGAACAAGCTCCTTCTCAAGGTCATCTCTGGTTTGCTTAATCGCCTCCTGTCTCCAGCAGAGAGGGGAATTGCCTTTCCAGGACCCCCTTGGCACTGTATGCCACCAGTCTTAAAACAGTCGGAATGGTCTGACCTGGATCCTGTCCCATGCCCCTCATTAAAATTAGAATCTCCTCTAGGCCAGGAGCCCTGTCTTGTTCAGGGCACACCTACCTTCCCCACTCCCCCATTAAATAAAGGATTTTTACCACTTAAAGTATCTTTGGGCTAGAAAATCCTTAATCTTCCAGGGTATTTTCATATTATCAGAGAGAAGCAAATGGTAATAAAATAATACATTGTGGGTTAAGGAAAAAAACTCCCAAATTAATGCCTTGGGTGTTCTTCCTCATACCTGTTCTTCATCCACGTATTAGAAAGATAAAGGCCACAGTTTACGAATGATGTATCTTAGATCACTCAGTTTTTCAGCCTCCATGAGAAGTTTCAACTATGGTCACACTAGGTGTGACTAAGTGGACTGATCTGCCCTAGGAAATATTTCAGCAGCTCTCAGACCAAAAAAGGTGTTTTGATTTACTTAATTAACCACGATCTTGATTACTGAAGCATGGTGCCTGCTGGTCTATTGAAGTTTTATGGAAGTTAAGAAAAACTGGAGAGAAAAGATTTTTTTCCTTGCTCAGCTTTTTTATCTCTAAGCATTAGTATTTACTACTACTCACGCTTCAGAGACAGAATGGGCATCATCTCTGCAAAAGAAAATAAAACAAAACAGGCTGAGTATGGTGGTGCATGCTTATCGTCCCAGCTACTTGGGAGGCTGAGGCAGGAAGATCACTTGAACCCAGGAGTTTAAGGCCAGTCTGGGGAACGTAGTGAGACCCCTGTCTCTCAAAATAAAAAAAAAATAAAAATAAAAAAAGCCAGAACTACCATAACATGTTACCATAAAACTCTTATTGAACACCTACTATATGTCAGGTATTGTTCAAAGAGCTAGGATCCCTGAGAAGTAGGAACTATCATGTTCCCACTTTGTAGATGAGTAAAATGAGGCATAGAAGGATAAATGACTTGTCCAATACCAGACAGCTGGTATATGATGGAGCTGAGACTTGAATCCCACCTGACTGGGCCACTAAGCTGTTACTCTCAACTGTTGTGCTCTACTCTACAGAGTACATAGGGGATCAGGGTTGCCTTCAGGAGGCATTTTAATTTATACCTTCATCTGCTAATAACTAATCACTTGGCTTTGTATTGTTGCAATGTAGGAATTTCAAAACTGATTTTCTTTCATCTTACCTGTTCACTAATGAAAGAAATCATGAAATACAGCAGGTAGAGGATATTTGACTCATGGCACAAGTAGGGCAGGCTCTCAAAAGTCAATCCCTTTTCCTAAATCTCCATTTCACCCTTCTCTATATACTTTGGCAGGATCTCTCAAATTTCTGTGACTTCAGCCCCAATGTTCTGTTATTTTCCATGTACCAGCCCCGACTCCCCATGCACTCCCAACTCTTCTCTGACCTCTGAGGACTGCATCATCCAGCTCTCCCTTGACTCTGGCTTCTGGCTGGGTTGTTGATAGAAGGCACCAGCAGGATGTTGGAAGGTGGAAGGAAAGAGAAGTCAGGGTATTATTTCCCTCCCCCTCCCGGCTTCCCAGTAGAGCAGCTATCTCCTGCCTCCAAAGTCCTAGTTCCCATTTGGTTCTGGGAAAACCATCCCTTCCCTCACTACTCAGCCGTAGGAGGCTAATGGCTTCTCACTGTTGCTAGTCCCTGGGTGCTGCCATTCCTGCTGGTTCTCCTAACCCCGCGCACATCTGCATAACTCATCATCATTTTAACCTCTTTCCGGTTCAAACTCTTCAAGCATGCTGTTTTGCTTTATCCAATGACGACTTATATTATTATTTACCAAATATTTTTTCCATCAATTAAATTATTTTATATTTAATTATTTACAGACATTCAACCCCTATTATAAATGGAACATCGTGTTCATTTACCATAAATTGAATTACAACCATTAAAAAAAAAAACAGGGCAAACAGGTCGATATCAGTCAACTCTAGCTAGCTATTATTGCCTGCCTGCTCAGGCTCTGAGCCTGAGTTCTGCCCTCTCTGGTAAAGATCGACATGAACAAGAGTGAAAAAGTTGTTAGAGACATCCTACCACGAAACTGAGACTTCCCAGCTGGTTCAACCAGAAGGATCGAGAGAGGACTGTAACAGGAATAACTTTCTCCTGGTGTGAATCTATGTCATTTGATACCCATCTGGAAGGTAATTTGTGTCTCAACTTTTGGGTAACACTGCCTCACAAAAACCAGTAGCAAGTAGCTATGGACTCAATTAATAGCCTCCAATTATGTCTTCGAGGTGAAGCTCAAGGATCATAGAAGATACTAGATAATTCTAGAAGAGACTGGAAGATGACTTTAGCGTAAGGAAGCATAATATCCACTTATGTACTTCCATGAAACAATTAGTCCTCTCTTAACAACAACACTAACAACAACAAAGACATATGCTTTTTGCTTCCAAGAGAAGTTGGTCTTTGCTAATACTCTTCACAAGGCAAACTGAACAAACAGGAACAAGTGGTTCGGCCTCAGAGAGTGCAGTGTCAACATGCACGTGTGCAGAGGAGCGTTTTCCCATGAGGCTCTAAGTATGCGAGGAAGTTAAACTTTACCAAAGCAAACATTTTAAGATATGCACATAATGGTACTTCTTATTGGCTGGTGAGAATGATACAAACAACATCAACACGTTCCTCTTTCACAGTCTGATAACCATGAACTAATATTAATTCCACAATGTCAGCAGCAACAGTGTTCATCAGAGATACACGTTGCTAGTCCCAGCTTGGTTGAAAATACTCGTTTAAAGCATGTCCAGGGCCTTTTTTTGTTACATTCACCCAGCCCCGTTGTTCCTGCTGTGTTTTATTAGGCAAATATAAAATTAACAACACAGCAATAATTATTTCCTAAACTGGTTCCAACACAAATTTCCAATTTGAGGTCAGATGTATTGCCTAATAAAATTTTTACAGCTGCAGTCAAATCGTGGTAGTTAATTCCTGGAAAATACAATTCTTAATTCGCCAGAATTAGTTTTAAGTCTTGATTCATCCCATAAAGATGAGTGTGTATTACTGCAGTTTATACAAAATGTTCAAATAGTAATATCCAATATAATAACATGCATAATTTCAGCTAATTCAATGTTAGAGGTATTTGACCTACTTATACTTTCACTGAACCATACATCAGGGCTTTAAGATCATTGGGTCTGATCTTTCTAAATTGCCCTTTCCCGAACTGCGTAAGTATTGCTTAATGCTATGCAGCTAAACATGGAATCGTGTCAAAGAGGAAAGAATAATTAGAATATCCATGAAGTGGGGTTCTATTTATACTCCTATTGCTACCAGCCATTTGTTACTTTAAGACCTATGCCTTAATCACAATCTCTGAGCCACTGCTCTGAACTGCAAAATTCACACACATGTACCTGCAGAATTCAAAACTCATTTCATCTGCTCAGGGTTCCCAAAGAGTACTTTTAAAACAATTAAAATAGTAAATGCAGGAATAACACTAATAGCAAATATGTTCAGCACCCGTTAGGTACCAGACCCTATTTTAAGTGTTTTACATAGGGTAACTTTTTAATCCTTGCAACTATCCCAGGAGGCAGGTTTTATTTTACTCATTTTACAGACAAGGAAACAGGGGCAGAGATGGTAAGGAACTTACCACATACAACAAGGTCACATGGCAAGTGACAGAGCTGGAGTTCAAATATCGGAAATCTGGCTCTAAAGTCCCTGCTTTTACTAATACTAGTATTATTATTTTATTTATTTATTACTTAGAGACTGGGTCTCACTCTGTCACCCAGGCTGGAGTAAAGTGGTGCAATCACAGCTTACTGCAGCCTCAAACTCCTGGGCTCAAGCAATCCTCCCACCTCAGCTTCCCAAGTAGCTGGGACCACAGATGTGAGCTATCATGCCCAGCTAATTTTTAACAAATTTTGTGTAGAGATGGGGTCTCACTGTGTTGCCCAGGCTGAGCCCCTGTTTTTGACCATGCTACAATACTATGGAAAATAAAAAATCTTACCAAAAACAAATAAATTATCAGAATTCACCACGTATGGTAAGGATTTTTTTCTTCTATGTGCTGAGGGCAACAGAAGAGAAATTAGACTCGTGAAATATTTAAAAATAACAAAGACAAATAAGAGAATAGTACTTGAGGTTCTGCTTCATGGGTTGTCTCATGCAAATATTTTTTTTTCTAAGTGTCTAAATCATGCATTGGCATCAGCAAGGATCTAGAAAATTCTCCAAGGATAAAACCTACAGACTTCTGGAAGAGGCCATCTTCTGCCAGCCACATGCAGCCTGAGTTCTCAGTGAGAACCATGCAAGTTGAGTCATGCTTTCTTTGGCCTCTAGAAATAATTTGTTCCTGGGCCAGAGTCTTGGCACCCGGTTGCAGGGTGGTGGAGAGGGCCAGACTTTTCTACCTTGATAGACCTGAGTTAATTCCTGTTTGGCCACTCCTTAACCATGTGCCCTAAAGCAAAGTACTTAGTGGGTTTTTGCCTTCATTTTCCACATTTTAAGTAGGGTTGTATCATTTTTTTTTTTTTCTGTGTAGTCGAGTCATCCTACTTTTAATGCTCTGATTTCTCTGTCAGTTAGAGTTCTTGAATTGCAAGCAACAGAAACCAAGTCTGGCAAACCCAAGGAAAATGAATTCATTGGAGAGACATGGAAGCCACATCGTGAAATGGAAAACCCCAGAATGAGCTGGAGAAGGGACAAGAATGAGAGCTGCTGGGAGCTGCAGCAAAGACAGAAAGAGACAAAGCATGCCAAGTCCACTGTGTTGTGAAAGCACTCAATAAAGATTCATTCTTCCCCCTTCTGTCTCAAGCTCCCTTTCACCAAATTCTTCATCCATTCCAACACATACTGTGTGCCTACTCTGTGCAAAGCACATTGAGCAGTATGAAGAATGTAAAAATGAATAACTCAGTCCCTGCCAAAAAGTCAGCCATGCCCTCACCCAGGGTATTATTTTATGTTGTTGAGAAATACCCAAATGAATCATTCATCTCTGAAATAAATGGCTAATGTCAAAACATTTACTAATGCAGACAAAGCTGACTGAAATAAATGGTTGAATAACCCATTGTTTGGAAATCTACAAGAGTAATATATATTACAATCAGATAAATCAAAATTACAAAGGATTTTCTGCTGCTTTTCAAAATGCTTGCCAGAAGTCTGTCAAATGACAGTTGGAAGGATAATAAGTTTAACAAGTGGTTGCGGGTTACCTCCAGGGAATGAAACCAGGGAGTGGGGCTGAGGCGGGGGAGGGAGTGGCTGTCCGGGGGCAAGAAGGAAGGTCACTTCCCATTTTATAATTCCCTAAAGTGTGTGGATTTTAAACTGAATTTATGTATTTATTTTATAATAATTAACTAGTTAAATAAAAATATATTCATTACGGTATTTTTAATGAAATAAAAAACCAGCTTGAGCTAGCGAAGGCAAAAGAGGGAGTTTAGTGGCTTAGGATGTAGGCAGGGAGGGAGTGGAGGTGAAACCAGGGCCTGGACATTCTCTCTTTATCTCCCCATCTTGGTCACTAACTCTTGTCTCTGCATTGTTCATCCCATCGCTGTTGCCGTGAACTAGAACCTCTGCTAATGGCTGTTCCTGGCCTCACATCCTCACAGCTTTATGACTGGAAAAGAAAATAGTTTTTCCCTCTAGTTCCAGTTGGAAAATCCCCAGGAGAGGACCCAACTGACCTGGATAAAGGCTGTTGCATACCTATAAACTAGGGTTGAGAGAGCGTCATTAGCTCAGCATGGGTGAGGCAATGACTCTTCACTAATCAACACAGCAGGGAGCAGGAACAACGTGGCTCTCATTTGATCCACACACAGGGAGGAAAAGGAGCTAGGTAGAGCCAATCTAGAATGGAGGGAGTTGGTAGGAGCTGGGTGGTTCTTCCACTGTGTCCCCCGCAGTCTCTTACCTGACTCATCTGTGGACCCTGGTCCTCATACATCTCACACCAAGAGTCTTGGCTCAAAGAAGACCTCAGGAACCAGATCCTCAAGCTTGGGCGAGCCTTCTTATGAAAATGAAATAACTTGAGTGTCTGAGTCTTTTCCACTGAAGCATAAGCATTGAGTTATTAATTATTCTTGCTTTCCTTTTGAGCCAAATCCCATCAGATCAAGGACAGAACTATAAGCCCCTTCATTTCTTCTCATCTCTGCATTCCCAGCGCTTTGTATTTATACCATTAGTATTAACTGACCACTTACTATGTGCCAGGTGCTATTCTAGAGTCTGGGCTTGCAGTAACAGGCAAAACATGCCTTACAGAGAATGTGTTCTGGTGGATGAGACAGCAATAAACATATATATATATATATATATATATATATATATATATACACACACACATAATGTATGCACACACACACACAGAAGCACACACACACAAACATCTTCAATCATTTCAGATTAGGATGTGGGCTATGAAGAGCCTTAAGGCAGGGTGTGGGGACAAAGAGTATTAGTGTGGAAGGAGGACATTTTAGAGATGTGGTCAAAGATGACTTCTTTGGAGAACTGACGTTTGAACAGAGACCTGGGTGGAGTGGAGTGTTTTCCAGGAAGATTCAACAGCGTGGACAAAGGCCTAAGGTGAAAATGAACTTGACATGTTTGAGGAGCAGCAAGGTGGGCATCCCAGCCACAGCAGAGGAAAAAGGGGGCAGATGGAGGGAACTGAGGAGGGAGAGGCTGCTGGCCCCCATCACGTGCCTCCTTCCAGGCCACAGTGAAGACTTTTCATGTTATTCTAGGTGTGACGGGGCGCCTTGGAGTGTTTCAACCCGGAGAGTGACATGATCTGATTTATGTTTGTAAAGTGCCTGGCCAGTGGTAGGCTCTGAGTAAATATTTGTTAACAATTTAAAAAAAGAAAAAGAACTCAGATAAAAAAATATTTTAACAGGCTTCTTGGCAGGACAGAGCCCGTGCTCCCGGTTAATAATGAAAACAGACTGACATTTGTCCAGTGCTCTCTAGTTTACAAAGCTCTTTCACCCCGATGATCTCATCTGACCTCTCATTTGGAGGAAGATATATGACCGTACGACATCAAGGCTCATATGTGTCTCTACAGCTGTTAGAGAAGAGTCTGAGCTTAGGGCTCTGAAGATGCCACGGGGCTCCTCAGCGTGCTCTCCCAGATGGAGGCAGGGAGATTCTCACACTCTTCTCAGAACCATCCTGCAGGCTTAGTTTTGCCAGTCAGAGCCCCCGAGGAGACCAGATCAAGAGGAGATGATGTGTGCTCTGGAAGATTTGCTTTTTTTTCCTCTCTCTTTTCTACTCAAACATGAGAGTTTCTTAGGTGGTTAAAAAAGAAAAATTATTTAACGTGCCCCTCAGGCCTGGGATTAAGGCCATTAGAAACCATGGCAGCAGGGAGCCCCTAAAGCAGCCCCTGATTTAAAGAGCTGGTGTCAAGGCCCTCAGTTACATCATGGGACCACCGTCCGGAGCAGGACTGGACAGCCACCACCCCCAGACTCATGGCGCCTCATGCCATGGCCTCAGAAATCACATCGTCCTCCTGGTCTCTCAGCTTTAGTTAAAGTCATCTTTCCTGTGCTATGCCTCCACCCAAATGGGGAAGGTGGACTTTCACCCACTCTTTCTGGGGCCGACAAAAGAGAGAGAGGGACGGAAGAGAGGTGCTAGATTCCCCAGGTTCCCTCCCACTATTCGAACCTCTTCTCTAGGTAAGTCAGGGTGTCCGTCCCAGTTGTCTCACTGGCAATCCGTGACCTTGGGCAGAGGCAGAGGCAGCTGTCTGGTGGGGCAATAGCTGATTTGAAACAAAGGTCCTACTGGCGAAACATTGAGCCACTTCCAGCTCAACCCCCTTAATACAGTCCAGGGATTGGAGGCCCAGAGTTCAACAGTACTGGTCTTAGCGGCTGGCCTTTACCATTGAAATGCCATCTCTGCCACTTTAGATACAGTGCTTAAAATGTCCTTAGCCTCTGAGTATTTTTAAACATTTCTTTGTGCCACTTTCAAGCTACTTCTTACAAGAATCATAAAACAGGGCCCTTAGATTTTGTGGAATGAATGCAATTGCTAATGGGCTGCCGTATAATCATCAGCAAAATACACATCTGTGTTCTGGATGCCAATATACAGTCATAATAGAAAGAAAGTAAATCTACATTTTCTGTTGTCAATCATGTTTATTAAATTGAAAAAAAAGTCTCCTCTCACAGGCAGTCTGAAAAGTGGGAGGAAGATGAATTTATTCTATATTGGAGAACTAGGCTAAAAATGTAATTAACAGATGCAATTATGCATTCTGATGCAAAGTGCTCCAAGCTGACAGGGAACTTATAGTGGAGCTCCCAGGCCACAGGCTGCAAAATCTCTAACAACTTTATTCTTATACGCTGGCCTACGGTTCAATCTTGCTTCCTTTGAGTATCTTCTGCAAATAAAAGGCCCTATTCTTCAGCTCCCCCCAGCTTTATTCGGAATGAAAACACCACTTTGTGCCCACGTTGTGTTAAAATAACAGATTTGTGTTCGTTCCTGTAGGTTTCTGATGGGAGGAGGGAGGCGGTCTATCTTCACTGCGGATGGCGAGGTGCCTTTTGGAGGAGGAAGATGGAGAGAAAGGGTCTCCAACAGCGAACCTTTGTCCTGCAATGCAAATGAGCCTCTGCAAAACAGGGCGCAGACAATGCCAGCCTAGTCCTCTGCGCAAAGCGATCCATCTGCAGCTATTTTGTTAACCTGATGTTTCTTACATTCTTTCTCTCATACAAAATACTTGATGTTGACAGCTGTGAATTTTAAACAACCATTCTGTGTATGTTTTTCTAATTTTGTGTATTCAGATTGTTTCTCCATATTGGGGGGGTTGGAAGCCAACTACTTTACGTGCCTTCATTTAGAGATTTCATGCTTTTCGAAAGTCGTGGCGGTTCTGATCGCTAAACAAAGTAGAAGTGAAGTGTGCTCACCAGCAGCATTGGAATGACTGGGGAGTGCAGAAGCACTTTTGGAATAAAAAAGGTTGCACAAGATTACACGCCAAAGCGGACTGGAGGCAGGGCTCAGGAGTGACACATCACTCAGTCACACTCTGGTGGCCCCAGGAAGCTGCGTCTGCCCTCACTTACCTGTAAAATGGGGCCGCAACAACATTCTCACAAGGCAGAAAATAAAGATCTCATATATCCAGGTCCATCAACCCAGTTTTATTTCCCCTTTCCAGCTCTAGTTACATTGTTCTAGCAGTCAATCTTTCTTCTTAGGTAGCATGCAAAGGCATGGATTTGTTTTTAAGCATGAAGGAAAACAAAACGTGCTCTCAGACTGAGGCTTGCGTTGATAAGACACCACAATTGGGTGCATGGTTTTAAAACTGGTTTATTTATTTATTTATACCTTTGCCTCATTGATAGAAGGCAGTTCACCACCCAAACCACAAATGATAAAAACAAAAACTCTGGACAAGAAAAAAGGAAGCTGCAAATAGGGCAATTATAAGGCTCATTTTGTTTGCTACCATTGAGCTTTGAAATCTGACTCACAGCTTCCTGGCAGCAAGAGTGAAAAGGGGATGATGATTAATGACAAAGCCTCACTTCACTGGAGTATACAGTTCTTCAAAGGAGAGAAGAATTTTCCAGATGCTTCATTTTCAAATAAATTCTGCACTCAGGGCTCTTTATAAGGGGTCAATGAGAACAGAAGTTCAGTGTCAACTGTGAGAGCAAACAGAGTTGCAAAATTGCCAGGGCCAGAGCAAAAAAGTGAAGCAAAGGGGCACCTGTCTAGTGCCCACTCCAGTTGTCTGCTGGTGGGCTCACAGAGTCTCATCTTGAGAAGGATTCAAGACCACATCTAAGCTGGGCAAAAAAGAGGCTATACTACGTTAGAGATGCCTGCCATAGGCAGAGGGCAGATGATGGACCACACGTGTGCTGAATAACTCCTAACCTTGGCTAAATAAATACAGCACAAATGAGCAGGTTTCTGGTCTCCAACTTGATCCAAAGATAGAGCTCTAGGGGCCTAGTAGACTGGATGGCAATCAGGATTCTTAGATGTCCCTGAATAACACTTTTCTCAGCTGGGACTTTGAGAGGAGCTAGAAGGCTGATTGGAGTTTCTGTCAATGCTTTGAAGGCAAAGCAAGCAGATGGTGGGCTTGACAGCCGAAACTGTAGAAGCCTGAGCTGCAGTCACACCCGATTCAGGGCTGTACCACCTCCACACAGGCGTGGACCAGATACTCTTTTTTTGTAATTTGTAAGATATTTTTTCCTATAGGATACACTTTAGGGAATTTCCTCTTTCTATATTTCACGTTTCTCTATTATTTGAACTTATAACACAAATCAGAGAAGAATATACTTATTTTAAATATTTAAATATTTAAATATTTAAATAATTTAGACATTATTTTAAATTAGTCTTCCCTTTTCTTTTTTCTTTCTCTCTTTTCCTTTTCTTTCTTTCTTTCTTTTTTCTTTCTTTCTTCTTTCTTTTCCTTTCTTTCTTTCTTTCTTTCCTTCTTTCTTTCTCCCCTTCCTTCCTTCCCTCCCTCCCTCTCTCTCTCTTTTTTTCTTTCTTTCTTCCTTTCTTTCTTTCCTTCACTACAAGTATGCCAACAACCTGTAAGGACTACCTTTACAGTGCAATAAAGCAAAAATTTGATTAATAGGAACTCATCTAATGGTTTCATTCACCCTACCCTTGGAAAGGAACAGATAATAAGAAAAGAAGCTCAGAGTCTATGGTGGCCACTGATGTTTTGCAGACCCTGAAAATTCACTCCATCTTACCCCGTCTTCAGGGTCTCTACTTGGACAGGACAACAGTCAACAGGGTATCCCGAAGGCCTGTCATCAAGAAAACAAGTTAAGAAACAACAACAAAACCTTTCACTTCATCAATAATCAAGGCAGGAAATACAAAGCAATACCCTAGAACAAAAATGGTTCAAAAATGAAATGGGTTGTGCAGAAGGCAGAAAAGTCCAGGTATCTTGGCTAGATCCACAGACACTGCCCTTTGTGCACCTAGACCTCAAATTCTCTTTTAGTCGCAAGACTCTGCCATCCTGAGAGTGTCTGAACACGTTTTTCAGAAGATTTTGTAACAACAGTGAATTTTTCAAAGCAGTTTTCTGGTGAGCCTTCAATTAACCAGAAAATCAGATTAATTGTGCATGAACTTCTATTTCTGGGACCAGTTTGACACACGGAATATGCAAGTAACACGTGTAAAATAGTAAGACGTGTTAAAATGGGGCTCTCTGGTATTTGCTTTAGAGCATGGAAGAATGGGAAAACAAGACAGTGAGGGCTGGGGGCCAAAGAAAATGCTATATTTAGATGTGCAGGGCTTTGTTTGGCCCTGATACCACCGTAGACACGGTTAGTCGGGAACAAGGGGGCCATTCAATCAATCCACCTGACACGCTGTCGCTGACCCGCGCGTTCCACAGGCACGGAGCTCAAAACCATCCTGAAAGAGGCTGTCGACTGAGAAGAGGTAACAGCTGCTCTGTGGCAATTAACCAGCAGTTTCTGTTGCTGAAGGAGATTATTTTGGATGGCGTAAAGAGATTCAAATAAAAATGTCAACGTGCCCATTATGGATGAAAGTTAGAAAAACTTAAGTGGGCCTGAATTAATCACTATTTGACAGGAAGGCACGTAAACGAGTACTAAAAATCCCCCACAAATCTATTTTCCTACCTTTTTGGTGATTGTAAAGAAGCTCACTGGGGGTGGGGAGGGCATTTCTTGGCTGCAACCTTAATTCATCTTGGAGTGAAGATTTAATGACAAAGTTACAAGCCCTTAAAGTAGCATTTATTGAGGGGCTAATGAGAGTTTCTAAGAACTCTGAAAAAAAAAAAGAAAGAAAAAAATAGCAGCCAGTAACACAAGAGGCCTTTGAAAATACCGAAGAGAGGGGAGTTCATTAGTCTTTTTTTTCTTCCCCTTTCTCAACAATGAACGTTTCTGCTGCCAAACCTTCAGGAATAGGGTTGGTTTCCTTTCAAGTAATTGATGCAGACTTTGCTTGTGCATCGGAGTCCAGACACTCTTTCCAACAAGAAGCAGGAAATCTCACCGTCAAAGGGAAACTGTGCATTCCTTCCTCTCTGGCTGGGTCGGGGCCTTGCAAACAGTGGATTTATGCTGCCCTTGCCAAAAACACCGCTGATTTCCATGCCCTCCCATGGCTAAGATAACGAATGCTGCCTTCGGCCTCTGAGAGCTGCACTTATTTAAAACTCCAGCTATGCTGTAACAAAACCGGCTGCTGTCACCCCAAATCGAGCAAATGAGCCCCTGTCCTACAGCATAAAGGCTAACAGAGTTATTGAATGTCCCCTGCGGAGAAGGCCCCATTTGCCCCTGCCGTCCCTTAGCATTCCCCCTCACCTCTGGATCTTCTCGGCCCTCTCGCCTCCACTCCTCAATTCTAGGAGCACAGGAAGGAATAGCTGTGGCTGGTCTGTTCCAAAAGGATCAAGTTTTCTTAAGTCAGAATTTTTTTCTTTTAAAGAAAAAGCAGAAGTGGAAAGGAATGTTGTGAAGAAAATGGAAGCTGGCAAAGTGTTTTAACTTCAGATAATCTTCCGGTCAGTGCTGACGCCCAAACGTAATGCTCTTTTGTAAATGTAAATATAACTGAACAGTTATAGAAAGTGGAGAAGGAAGGAGAGGGGCTGTAAACTGCCAAATGTAAAACAGGTATAGTGACTTCTGGTCTCTCAAGACAGAGAGAAGCATTGCTTTCGGAGCTATTATCCCCAAGGAGTCTCAAAAATGATCTACAACATGTAATTAAACTGACATGCAGAAAACATGTGTATTTAGAAAATGCTCTCACTGTTGTTTATGCCTAACCAAAACATTCCATTTCTCTCAGGATACAAAAGGAAGGTTTTGCAATAAAAGTGCCTCCATTTGGAGAATACATTTATTAAAATGCTATTTTCCACATCTGCATAAATCTGAGATCTGGGAGATGATTCCTATTTGTACAATACCCTCCTGCTTGGGAAGGTTTATGCCTCGTGGCACAATATCAATGGTTTAGTAGCCAGATTACCTAATTCTCAAAGAACTGTTTGCTTGACATCACCTACGGAGGAACTCAGACTAATTCACCCCTCATTGGGACACGTGCGTATTTCTGAGAACATCTCTTTAAACGGTCACACCCTGAAGGCTGCACATCATACGTTTTAACTCCTAAGGGTGACAAAATTCAGCACAGCTTAAATGGATTTTTTTCAGCTGCATATAAATAGTCTTCAGTTCCAAGGGTGAAGCTAGGTGCCAACTGTTGGCTAAAATCACAAGGGAGAAAACACACCTTGCTGTCTTCAGGACTCGTGCTGTTGGGACTGAGAATTCTAAGGGTGACTATAAGAAGAAGAATATTAATAGTAACCATACATAACGTTATTATCATAGTAGCTTTCATCTATGTACCAAATAATGGGGGAATACTTTGTATTCATTTTCTCAGTTAAATCAGGCAACTTCATTTCAAGACTGGTAGTATTAGCTTCACTGTAAAGATGAGAATTCAGGAGCTCAGAGAAGTTAATTAATGGCCCATGTTCACACAGTGAGTAGATGGAAGAAGTAGAATTCAAACCAGAACGGGCCTAAATACAAAGCTTTCTTTTGAATCACTACACTAGTCTGTTCTTTCCACAGCTCCCTGCGTGCACATATGGCTGACTTTGTAGTCATCCTTTCTTCCTTATAAACTCTGGTCTGCCCACCATATAACCCTGTGCTTCACAAGGGAGGCTGTGTAATCTAGTGATTAAGAGTGCATGGACCGGAGTTAGATTGCTTGGCTCTGAAACCTGATTCTATCACTTACCAGTTGGGTGATCTTGTGCACATTTCCTAGCCTGTGTCTTTACCTCTAAAATGGGAATATCAAACATTCTTATATAATATGGTTGGTTGTTGTAAAAATAAAATGGGATAATGTACTTAAATGTAGCATAATTTCTGGCACATACTAATTACTCACTTAGTATTAGGAAAGAAGAAAAGAAAGAAAGAAAAAGGAAAAAAGGAAGGAAGGAGAAAGGATAAAGGAAAAGAATAGAAAGAGGGAGAAAAAAAGAAGGAAGAGAAAAAGAAAGGAAGAGAGAGAAAAAAAAAAGAAAGGAAGGAAGAAGGAAGAAAAAACAAAAGAAGCAAACCAAAGGAAGGGGACACGTTCTCACAGCCACAGAGGGAAACCATTACCAACAGGGGATGCTGGAATACAGACAGCACCTCGAGGCTTCAGACAAGCCTAGTGGGCAGGACCCAGGGCCAGTCATACCATTATTGGCTCTACTTCCTTGGTGTTGGCTCTATTCAAAGGCTGACTCATCCCAGCAGACTCCCAAGATGATGCTTACAGTTTTCCAGCTTCCCAGGAAGTGAAACCTGCAGGAGAAGTGAAACCACCTTGCCCCAGCATTCTCAACTTTGATCAGGTCACATGCTCACTTCTCAGCCAATCTCCAAGTCTTGTGGAATGCCACATGCTGATTGGCTTTCTCCCATCACATGCTTCTCTTCCGGCTCAGGAAACAGAGTCCAGTGTACCAGAAGCCCAGAGATGGAAAATGGAAGAAGAAATCACTTCCTAGAGGGAAATGGGGGCGCCATTACCAGGAAAAGAATAAATGTAGAAATGACAAGCTGATGCCTACCACAAGCAAAATTTGCCTGCTGAGTGCATAACCTCTTCTTGGCATTGCTTGTGTCAGTTGAGTTGGTGTGGTCAAGAACTAGTGTTCTAAGATCTGATGACTTTGGTTTGAGCCCTGGCTCCATTATTTACTAGCTGTATGACCCTTGGCTGGTTAACCCAGCTCTCTCTGCTTCAGTTTCTTCATTTGTAAATGTGGTTAATAATATTACTCTTCTCATGGTTTGCTAAGTATTACATATGTACATATAAAGCACATAACATGGTAACAGTACATGCTAAGTCCCCCAAATTTTAGGCATTTAACATTCAACAGATATTTTTTGAGCACCTACTACATGCCAACTATGTGTTAAGTACTTAGAATACACTGGTGAACCAAACAAAACGATAACAACAAAATCCCTTGACTTTGTGGAGTTAACATTCTAGTGTAGAAAGACAAATAATAAAAAATAAACAAAATAAGAAAATATATGGTATGTTAAGTGAAAACAGTGTGGAAAAAAAAGTAAGTCAGTGTAGAGGGGATTAAAGTAGTGGCGGTAAGAAAGGACAGGGTAGTCAAGGTAGGACCCATTAAACTGGTGACATTAAAGCAAAGATTTGGAGGGGTCGAGTGATTTAGACAATAGGATATGTGGCGGGAGGGTGTTCCAAGCAGAGGGGCTAGGCAGTGCCAAGTCCTAAGGTGGGAACACACCTACAGTGTCCCAGGAGCAGCAAGTGACCAGTGTGGCTGGAAGGCTAGAGGTGACATCAGCAAGATAAGACAAAGCCAGATCAGGATGAATCTGGGAACCCCATGAAGACTTTGAATTTGACTCTGAGGGACATGGGAAGAGGGTTTACCTGAAATGACTTATTTTATGCAAGGACACTGCTGTGTCAAAAAATAGAGTAACTCGATGATGATGATGATGATGATGATGATGACATATCCATTCACCTGTTAAAAAAGCAAGTGCGTTGTAAAGCTTACTGTGAAATACACCCAGAGCAAACGCTACTGGTGTGCTGTTTGGTTCCTACCTGAAGGAGAAGATGCACCTGAGATGCTCCTGTGGCACATCTTCTTTTCCACCAAAGTGACAAGACACCGAGATTTGCAGATTCTTGACATTTCGTTTGCCCTTGCTATTGTAAATGACTCCTTGGAAGAGGTCTCCTCTGTTCAAGCAAAACTTCTGTCAGGAACACCACTGGTCTCACGGAAACCATGGTTTTCTGAATCAACAGCCACAATGAGAGCTTGTTGAAGATTTAAATGGCTTCTGATTTTGGCCCAATAAATTCCATTTTAACGTAGTGATCTGGCAGTTTTGGCATTCAGCTTGTTTAGCATACCTTACAGCATCAGAAATTCTAAGAACTGGCAGGTGGAGCCTAACAAATAAGTCCCAGCAAGTAGATGAAGAGTGTCTATGGTGATTCTCAGGAGTGGATGGACTGTGTTTCAGAGGGGTGGGGCCAGATGGAAGGTGATTTATATGACAGGTTGTTTTAGGTAATTTAATGCAATCTCTTAGAAACTTCATGCTGCCTTGGTAAGGTTTGGGCTTTCTTTGCAGAGATGAAGAGAGAAGTTTCCCTCTATTAAACACCTAGCTAGAAGCGTAGGACACAGTGTCTGTAACCCTAGTTAGACTTGTAGGTAGTTCACTGTGCTGTAGGGATGAGAGATCCCTGGAGACCATTCAATGGAGAACGATGCCTATTCAAGTGTGTAGTATCCCCAGTCTCTTAGAAGCCATTAAGAAATCTCATTTGCGAATTGTCTAAAACCTTTTGGGATCCACTGAAGCTTTCAGTTAGTATTCTCTCTAAGACTAATAATTTCCTATGTTTGTTTTTCTGCCTTTTGGTCTTTTTAAAAAGCTTTTTATTAAAGTACACCATTTATATAGAAATGTGCACAAATAGCATTGTACAGGTAGATGAATTTCCACAAAGTGAACATGCTGGTGTAACCAATGCCTGGAACAAAGAGAACATTGCAGGTCACATGCTTTCCAATGGAAACCACTTTTTGGACTTCTAACACCAAAGAGTAGGTGGGGCTGAGTCTTTAAAACTCTATATAGGCCTGGTGCGGTGGCTCACGCCTGCAATCCCAACACCTTGGGAGGCCGAGGCGGGCAGATCACAAGGTCAAGAGTTCGAGACCAGCCTGACCAACATGGTGAAACCCTGTCTCTATTAAAAATACAAAAATTAGCTGGGCCTAGCGGTGCGTGCTTATAATCCCAGCTACTCAGGAGGCTGAGGCAGGAGAATCGCTTGAACCCGGGAGGCGGAGGTTGCAGTAAGCCGAGATCGTGCTATTGCACCCTAGCCTAGGTGACAGAGCAAGACTCTGTAAAAAAAAAAAAAAAAAAACCAACTCTATATAAATGAAATGAAATGCTACTGTGTATCTTTTGTATCTGACTTTTTTCCTTCACTATTATGTTTGTGAAATTCATCCATATTGTTGTCTGTAGCAATAGTTTATTTTTATTGCTATATTCCACTTTATGAATATACTACAATTTCTATGTCCAATTTACTAATGGATTTTTGAGTTGTTTCTAATTTTTTACCATTATAAATAAAGCTTCTATACATATGCTTGGAAAACATATTTATTCCTCTTGGATATATACCTAGGATGGAAATTGCTGGGTCATAGGTGATGCATGGGGTGAGTAGCTATTGCCAAACAGTTTTTCTAAGTGGTTCTACCAATTTTTTCCATGAAAGTTCCACTTACTTTACATCCTTGACAACTTTGGCATTTTCAGTCTTTTTCACATTAGCCATCTGGTGGGTGTGAAGTGGTAACTCACTGTGACTTTAATTGTAAACTATTATCTTGAAAATCAACTATCAAGCATTTTTGGATTCCTGCTCTGTGCTAAGTACTACATTAGACATCTGAACATACTTTATTTCATTCTTATGAAAACTTTAGCAGGCTCTGAGGCTTTATCTGATTTAGCAAGATCACACATAGGATGACCAATTATCCCAATTTGACCATTGACCAGGACACAGAACGTTCAGTGCCATAACCAGGAGAGTCTCAGAAAACTAGGATGGTTAATCAGCTTACAGGTAGGAAATGCCAGAGCAAATAATTAAACAAAGATTTCCTCACTTTTAGTCTCTCATTCTCTCTCTCTCTTTTTTTTTTTTTTTTTTTCGAGACAGGTTCTCACTCTCTCACCTAAGCTGGAATGCAGTGGCTTGATCATGGTTCACTGCAGCCTCGACCTCCTGGGCTCAGGTGATCCTCCCACCTCAGCCTCCCAAGTAGCTGGGACCACAGGCATGCACCACCTCACCCAGCTGATTTGTAAAATGTTGTTTGTAGGGATGGGATCTTGCCACGTTGCCCAGGCTGGCCTTGAACTGGGCTCAAGAGATCCTCCCACTGCAGCCTCCCAAAGTGCTGGGATTACAGCCAAGTTTGAGGACCAGCACTCTTATCTATGTCATGCATCCTCAGATGGTATCTTCTCAGTATTTATTAGCAAGTTTGTGTTCACCTTTATTGCATAATTTAAAGCATTTAAAGATTTAGATAGATCAAAGATGGCCGAATAGGAACAGCTCCAGTCTGCAGCTCCCAGTGAGTTCAATGCAGAAGGTGGGCGATTTCTGCATTCCCAACTGAGGTACCTGGTTCATCTCATTGGGACTGGTTAGACAGTGGGTGCAGGCCACAGAGGGTGAGCAGAAGCAGGGTGGAGTGTCATCTCACCTGGGAAGCTCAAGGGATCAGGGAACTCCCTCCCCTAGCAAAGGGAAGCCGTGAGGGACTGTGCTGTAAGGGATGGTGCTGTCCAGCCCAGATACTATGCTTTTCCCACGGTCTTCATAACCTGCAGATCAGGAGATTCCCTTGGGTGCCTACACCACTAGGGCCCTGGATTTCAAGCACAAAACTGGGCAGCCATTTGGGCAGACACCAAGCTAGCTGCAGGAGTTTTTTCCCATACCCCAGTGGTGCCTGGAATGCCAGTGAGACAGAACCATTCACTACCCTGGAAAGGGGGCTGAAGCCAGGGAGCCAAGTGGTCTTGCTCAGCAGATCCCATCCTCACAGAGCCCAGCAAGCTAAGATCCACTGGCTTGAAATTCTCACTGCCAGCGCAGCAGTCTGAAGCTGACCTGAGATGCTCAAGCTTGGTGCGGGGAGGGGTGTCCACCATTACTGAGGCTTGGGTAGGCAGTTCTCCCCTCACAGTGTAAACAAAGCCTCTCGGAAGTTAGAACTGGGTGGAACCCACTGCAGCATGGCAAAGCCACTGTAGTCAGACTGCCTCTCTAGATTCCTCCTCTCTGGGCAGGTCATCTCTGAAAGAAAGGCAGCAGCCCCAGTCAGAGACTTATAGATAAAACTCCCATCTCCCTGGGACAGAGCACCTGGGGGAAGGGGAGGCTGTGGGCACAGCTTCAGCAGACATAAATGTTCCTGCCTGCTGGCTCTGAAGAGAGCAGTGGATCTCCCAGCACAGCACTCGAGCTCTCCTAAGGGACTGACTGCCTCCTCAAGTGGGTCCCTGACCCCTGTGCCTCCTGACTGGGAGACACCTCTCAGCATGTGTCAACAGACACCTTATACAGGAGAGCTCCAGCTGGCATCTCGTGGGTGCCCCTCTGGGAGGAAGCTTCTAGAGGAAGGAGCAGGCAGCAATTTTGCTGTTCTGCAGCCTCCACTGGTGATATCCAGGCAAACAGGGTCTGGAGTTGACCTCCAGCAAACTCCAGCAGACCTGCAGGAGAAGAGCCTGACTGTTAGAAGGAAAACTAACAAACATAAAGCAATAACATTAACATCAACAAAAAGGATGCCCACGCAAAAACCCCATCCGAAGGTCACCAATATCAAAGATCAAAGTTAGATGAATCCACAGAGATGAGGAAATACCAGTGCAAAAATGCTGAAAATTCCAAAAACCAGAATGCCTCTTCTCCTCAAAAGGATCACAACTCCTCACCAGCAAGGGAACAAAACTGGATGGAGAATGGGTTTGAAAAATTTACAGAAGTAGACTTCAGAAAGTGGGTAACAACAAACTCCTCTGAGATAAATGAGCATGTTCTAACCCAATGCAAAGAAGCTAAAAGCCTGGATAACAGGTTACAGGAACTGCCAACTAGAATACCCAGTTTAGAGAAGAATATAAATGACCTGATGGAGCTGAAAAACACAGCACGAGAACTTCGTGAAGCATATCGATAGCCGAATTGATCAAGCAGAAGAAAAAATATCGGAGATTGAAGATCAACTTAATGAAATAAAGCATGAAGAGAAGACTAGAGAAAAAAGAATGAAAAGGAATGAACAAAGCCTCCAAGAAATACGGGACTATGTGAAAAGACCAAGCCTACATTTGACTGGTGTAGCTGAAAGTGACTGGGAGAATGGAACCAATCTGGAAAACACAATTCAGGATATTATCCAGGAGAACTTACCCAACATAGCAAGACAGGCCAACATTCAAATTCAGGAAATTTGGAGAACACCACAAAGATACTCCTTGAGAAGAGCAACTAGAAAATCCAGAACAATTTATTAAATAGGGAATCCTTTGCCCATTTTTTGTTTTTGTACCAGCTCCTCTTTGTACCTCTGATAGAATACAGCTGTGAATCCTCTGGTGCTGGGCTTTTTTCGGTTGGTAGCCTATTCATTACTGCCTCAATTTCAGAACTTGTTATTGGTCTATTCAGGGATTCAACTTCTTCCTGGTTTAGTCTTGGGAGGGTGTATGTGTCCAGGAATTTATCCATTTCTTCTGGATTTTCTAGTTTATTTGTGTAGAGGTGTATATAGTATTACGTGATGGTAGTTTGTATTTCTGTGGGATCAGTGGTGATATCCCCTTTATCATTTCTTATTGTGTCTATTTGATTCTTCTCTCTTTTCTTTGTTAGTCTGGCTAGCGGTCTATTTTGTTAATCTTTTCAAAAAAACACCTCCTGGATTCATTGATTTTTTGAGGGGTCTTTCGTATCTCCATCTCCTTCAGTTCTGCTCTGATCTTAGTTGTTTCTTGTCTTCTGCTAGCTTTTGAATTTGTTTGCTCTTGCTTCTCTAGTTCTTTTAATTGTGATGTTAGGGTGTTGATTTTAGATCTTTCCCACTTTCTCATGTGGGCACTTAGTGCTATAAATTTCCTTCGAAACACTGCTTTACCTGTGTCCCAGATATTCTGGTACATCGCGTCTTTGTTCTCACTGGTTTCAAAGAACTTATTTATTCCTGCCTTAATTTTGTTATTTACCCAGTAGTCATTCAGGAGCAGATTGTTCAGTTTCCATGTAGTTGTGTAGTTTTGAGTGAGTTTCTTAATCCTGAGTTCTAATTTGATTGCACTGTGGCCTGAGAGACTGTTTGTTATGATTTCTGTTCTTTTGCATTTGCTGAGGAGTGTTTTATTTCCAATTATGTGGTCAATTTTAGAATAAGTGCGATGTGGTGCTGAGAAGAATGTATATTCTGTTGATTTGGGGTGGAGAGTTCTGTAGACATCTGTTAGGTTCACTTGGTTCAGAGCTGAGTTCAAGTCCTGAATATCCTTGTTAATTTTCTGTCTTGTTGATCTGTCTAATATTGACAGTGGAGTGTTAAAGTCTCCCACTATTATTGTGTAGGAGTCTAAGTCTCTTTCTAGGTCTCTAAGAACTTGCCTTATGAATCTGGGCGCTCCTGTATTGGGTGCATATATATTTAGGGTAGTTAGCTCTTCTTGTTGCATTGATCCCTTTACCATTATGTAATGCTGTTCTTTGTCTTCTTTTATCTTTGTTTAAAGTCTGTTTTATCAGAGACTGGGATTGCAACCCCTGCTTTTTTTTGCTTTCCATTTGCTTGGTAAATATTCCTCCATCCCTTTATTTTGAGCCTACGTGTGTCTTTGCACATGAGATGGGTCTCCTGAATATAGCACACTGATGGGTCTTGACTCTATCCAATTTGCCAGTCTGTGTCTTTTGATGGGGGCATTTAGCCCATTTAAGGTTAATACTGTTATGTGTTAATTTGATCCTGCCATTACGATGCTAGGTGGTCATTTTGCACATTAGTTGATGTGGTTTCTTCATAGTGTCATGGTCTTTATATTTTGGATAAGAAAAAGAGGGACTCCTCCCTAACTCATTTTATGAGCCGGCATCAGCCTAATACCAAAACCTGGCAGAGACACAACTAAAAAAGAAAATTTCAGGCCAGTTTCTCTGATGAACATCAATGCGAAAATCCTCAACAAAATACTGGCAAACCAAATCCAGCAGCACATCAAAAAGCTTATTTACCACGATCAAGTTGGCTTCATCCCTGGGATGCAAGGCTGGTTCAACATATGCAAATCAATAAATGCACTCCATCACATAAACAGATTCAATGACAAAAACCACATGGTTATCTCAATAGATGCAGAAAAAGCCTTTGATAAAATTCAACACCCTTCATGCTAAAAACGCTCAATAAATTAGGTATTGATGGAAAGTATCTCAAAATAATAAGAGCTGTTTATGACAAACCCACAGCCAATATCATACTGAATAGGCAAAAAGAACAAAGAAGCATTCCCTTTGAAAACTGACACAAGACAAGGATGACCTGTCTCACCACACCTATTCAACATAGTATTGAAAGTTTTGTCCAGGGCAATCAGGCAAGAGAAAGAAATAAAGAGTATTCAAATAGGAAGAGAGGAAGTCAAATTGTCTCTGTTTGCAGATGACATGATTGTATGTTTAGAAAATCTCATCATCTGAGCCCAAAAACTCCTTAAGCTGATAGGCAACTTCAGCAAAGTCTCAGGATACAAAATCAATGTGTAAAAATCACAAGCATCCCTATACACCAATAACAGACAGACAGACAAATCATGAGTGAACTTCCATTCACAGTTGCTACTAAGAGAATAAAATACCTAGGAATACAACTTACAAGGGATGTGAAGGACCTCTTCAAGGAGAACTACAAACCACTGCTCAGGGAAATAACAGAGGACACAATCAATCAAATGGAAAAACATTCGATGCTCATGGATAGGAAGAATCAATATCATGAAAATTGCTGTACTGCCCAAAGTAATTTATAGATACAATGTCTTTCCCATCAAGCTACCACTGACTTTCTTCACAGAATTAGAAAAAAATTACTTTAAATTTCATAAGGAACCAAAAAAGAGCCCATATAGCCAAGACAGTCCTAAGCAAAAAGAACAAAGCTGGAGGCATCACACCACCTGACTTCAAACTATACTACAAGGCTACAGTAACCAAAATAGCATGGTACTGGTACCAAAACAGATATATAGACACATGGAACAGAACAGAGGCCTCAGAAATAACATCACACATCCACAACCATATGATGTTTGACAAACCTGACAAAAACAAGAAATGGGCAAAGGATTCCCTATTTAATAAATGCTGTAGGGAATACTGGCTAGCCATATGCAGAAAACTGAAACTGGACCCCTTCCTTATACCTTGTATGAAAATTAACTCAAGATGGATTAAAGACCAAAATGTAAGGCCTAAAACCATAAAAACCCTAGAAGATAGAAGAAAACCTAGGCAATACCATTCAGGACATAGGCATGGGCAAAGACTTCATGACTAAAACAACAAAAGCAATTGCAACAAAAGCCAAAATTGACAAATGGTATCTAATTAAACTAATGAACTTAGGCACAGCAAAAGAAACTATAATCAGAGTAAGCAGGCAACCTACAGAATGGGAGAAAATTTTTGCAATCTATCCATCTGACAAAGGTCTAATATCGAGAATCTGCAAGGAACTTAAACAAATTTACAAAACAAAAAAAAGACCCCATCAAAAAGTGGGTGAAGGATATGAACAGACACTTCTCAAAAGAAGACATTTATGTAGCCAATGATCATATGAATATAAGCTCATCATCACTGGTCACTAGAGAAATACAAATCAAAGCCACAATGAGATACCATCTTATGCCAGTTAGAATAGAGATCATTAAAAAGTCAGGAAACAACACATTCTGGAGAGGATGTCAGAAATAGGAACGCTTTTACACTGTTGGTGGGAGTGTAAATTAGTTCAACCACTGTGGAAGAGAGTGTGGTGATTCCTCAAGGATCTAGAACCAGAAATACCATTTGATCCAGCAATCCCATTACTGAGTATATACTCAAAGTATTATAAATCATTCTACTATAAAGACACATGCACACGTTTATTTATTGCAGCACTATTCACAATAGCAAAGACTTGGAACCAACTCAAATGCCCATCAATGATAAACCAGATAAAGAGAATGTGGCACATATACACCATGGAATACTATGCAGACATAAAATGATGAGTTCATGTCCTTTGCAGGGACATGGATGAAGCTGAAAGACATCATTATCAGCAAAGTAACACAGGAACAAAAACCAAATACCGCATGTTCTCACTCAAAAGTGGGAGTCGCACAATGAGAACACATGGACACAGGGAGGGGAACATCATACACCAGGGCTTGTCGGGAGGTGGGGGGCAAGGGGAGGGGTAGCATTAGGAGAAATGCCTGACGTAGATGACAGGTTGATGGGTGCAGCAAACCACCATGGCACATGTATACCTATGTGACAAACCTGCATGTTCTGCACATGTATCCCAGAACTTAAAGTATTAAAAAGAAAAATTTAGATAGATTATGTTCTCTTTAGACAACACTCTCCCAGCCTGAAGCATCCAGCACTGGTCTTTGCTCTCTCCTCACCCTTGTGCCCTCTAAAATCAACCTTCTCTGATGCCATTCTATCTCTCTTGAGATGATACAGAAAGGGTCCTACATAGAAACAATGGCATATTCTAGACCTTCACACAATACAAATGATCATCTTGTCTGTTGCTAATGTATAAGTTCTTTCAAACCAGTGACGGTCTTATACAGGTTTCATTGATCCTTTAGAAATTGCCAGTAAAGGTCCTGCTGCTTCCTGGGGCTGAAGGTTCTCAATACCACCACCTGGATACAAGCCACAGCCTGGGATGGCCTGCAGGAGCCTCCCCACGTCTCCCCATGTACACTCTAGTGTACCCCTCCCCAGTCTCTTCTCTGCACGGTGGCCAGAGTGACCCCTTAGGAACATAAACCAGATGATGTACTTCCCTGCTCAAAGCCTTCCAATGGCTACCATCTCACTATGAATAAAACTTTTTACCATGAATAAAGCCTTATATGATCTACCTCCTGCCCAGCTCTCCAATCCTATGTATGCCATGCTTCTTGCTCATTTTAATGCAGGATTTTTCTCGACCCCTTTGCTGGACTCATAGCAGGGGCATTCCGTCTACTCAGTTCACCACACTCAGTCTCTTGTAGAAGGGAGCACGTGAATGAGCGAGTGTGGGATCTGGCTGGCTGCTCCAGGTGCTGACACAAGAACGAGCTCCATGCAGGGTCCACTGGCAGACCAGGCATGTTGCCTTGAGGGGAATGCACCAGTGCCCAGGTGAGGGTGCCCAGGACCCTGAAGTCCCAGTGCTCTTGTTAGAGTGCTCTTTTAGTTCCACTGTTCACAGAATGATGGACAGCAGTGTGTTAGCAGCTCAGTTGGCACCTTGTCTGGTCACGTGGGGTGGCTGCCTTTTCTGGTTACCTGTATTCAGTGGGTCCTGAGCTCTTGTCCAACATCCAAGAAGAATGAGGTCATGTGGATGATTGAAGGATGGTGAAGGCAGAGAATGTTATTGAGTGATGGAAACAGCTCTCAGCAAAGAGGGGAGCTGGAAAGGGGACAGGAAGGGCAGGTCATCTTACCCAAAGTCAGGCCATCTTCCCTTCTACTGACTGAGTCTGGGGTCTTTGTAGGTACGGGACGGGGAGTGTGTGCTGATTGGTTTGTGAGTATGCAAAAAAGGTTAAAGCAAAGACACCATTCAAAGGTGGGCACAACAGCATAGAAAACCAATTAGTAAAGGGTAGGTATATGTAAAATAGGTAAGGGGTGGGGATCCATCAGAGGAAAGCATGCCAAACAGGAAGACAAGTTCTCAATTTGGTCCAAGGATTTAACTTGTAGCTTGGCTTTCAGGCTTTAAACTGTCTTCAGCTTGGAGGTGGGGTTTCACTGGAGACTCGCCCTATCTGCCTAGGCATTTTGCTGCCTCCTGTCACTACCAATTTCACTGCAGTCCACATGGGCCTCCTTATTATTCCTCAACCATAGCAGGCATGCCCCTGCCTCAGGACTTTGCACTGGCTTTTCCATCTTGTTGAAATGCTTTCCCTCCAGATAGACAATAGTTCACGCTTCTCTTCATCCTGGCCTTTGCTCAGACAGCAGCTTCTCAGAGGGTCCTGCCCTGACCACTCTGTCAAAAATGGAAACATTACTTATTCCCTCTCCAGTCCCTTGTTTTATTTTTCTTCATTTTACCTTTGACATCATTTTATATATTTATTTGTTTGTTATCTATCTCCTTTACCAGTCCTGAGGCCAAAGACTTTGCCCCCTGACCCACAGGGTTCAGCACAGCATAGTAGATACTCAATAAATATTTGGTGGATGGCTAAACCACACTGCCCTTTCATAATGAAGAAATAGATCAGTGGTTCCTAAAATTGGGCTGTTCATGTACTGCCTTTATGATTTCTGCTGTATCCATACACTCACCTGTGCTACAATTACTTAATTGCTTCCTTTAAATAGGCACGTTTTTATTTAAAAACAACAGCAATAACAAACTTACACACAGCAATAAATGGAAAAGAAGGTAAACGTTAAAAGTAAATAAAAAGCCAGGCATGCCTCTAATCCCAGCACTTTGGGAGGCCGAGGTGAGTGGATCACCTGAGGTCAGGAGTTCAAGACCAGCCTGGCCAACATAGTGAAACCCCATCTCTACTAAAAATACAAAATTAGCTGAGCATGGTGGTGCATACCTGTAGTGCCAGCCATTCAGGAGGATGAGGTAGGAGAATCGCCTGAACCTGGGAGGTGAAGGTTGCAGTGAGCTGAGACTGGGGCATTACACTCCAGCCTGGGTGATAGGAGTGAAACTCCATCTCAAAAAATTAAATAAATAAAATTTTAAAAAAATAAATAAAAAATGGTGGCTCATACCTGTATTCCCAGCACTTTGGGAGGCCAAGGTGGAAGGATTGCTTGAGCCCAGGAGTTTCAGACCATCCTGGACAACAAAGTGAGACCCAATCCTTCCAAAATGTTTTAAAAAAAAATTAACTAGGCGTGGTGGTGCACAACTTTGGTCCCAGCTATTTGGGAGGCTAAGGCAGAAGGATCACTTGCACCACTGCACTCCAGCCTAAATAGCAGAGTGAGACTCTGTCTCTGAATAAACAAATAAAAAGCAAACAAAGCAATATTATTAAATTCAAACTAGATTCTGTTGCTTAAGGAAGACTCCTAATCTTCGGCCACTGATCCTTGCTAATGAGGCAGGTTTGCAAGTGTTGGAGGGGTGTTGAGGACATACCAGCACCCAGATGAGACTTTCTCAGATGTAAGCAGAAGGACTGATGAGGCTAAAAAAGGGAGTCATGTTATCACTACAGCAGTCTCTATTGTTTAATGCCCCACTGCAAATCATTTTACCTACCCCCAGGGGCATGCATTCTGCACTCAGAAGCAACAACACAGGTAATTCCTACTGACCCCAGGTTATATCCTGGTGTTTGAACCTCTTTTTATTAAAGTTTTATATTTACTTGCTTCATGTTGTTGCTTTGATTCTTTATTCTAAAAAGCAGGATAAAAAAGAAAACAGTGCAGCTATCTCACAATTCCAAGAGTTTAACACGCTCTGAGTGCATCTTGTAGTTTAAGGAGAAAAAAAAAAAGATATGAACCTATGTAACAGAAAGTCAGAACTCAGCCATACAGACATTCCCCAGCACCCAGATACTTGACAGCACAGACAAAACACCCAGATTATTGACCATTTCTTCTTTTCATCCTAATGATCTAAGCTCACTTAGTTGAAACCCAATTAAAAGCAAGGTTAGGCTAACAGCAAGTGGGCCGCACTGGCTCAGGGGAACACTCACTCAGAGAGCCAGCAAATCTTTGCTTTGCAGACCACAATGATTCCACCATGGTTTAGCTTTTCAGCACATGCCCTGGTTTCCATGTAAGATGATAAGGCCTCTATGTTCTTTCACATGTGGACTAACGACATCTGAATACTTAGATGAAGAAATCAGGTCCTAGTGATGGCAAAATATTTACACATTGATTTCAGCTTGTCCATGAAATCGGGGATCAGGAACATTTCCATCAGAGAGGGGAAAAAAATCAAAGAGATCAGAGCTATGGTGACATTTTAGCAGTATTTATTTGGGTAGAAGAGGCTTTTCCTGGTTGCTACCCCCTTTTTTTTTTTCCTTTGGATAATTTTGGGAAATCTCAAGTACCCAGTCCAAAAACAACCAGCATTGTATTGGGAAGTGAGCATGTGTGTGGGTGTGTATGGAGGGGAAGAATCCAACAGTCTGGTAGCCATCTAAAAAGTGGAATCACAGCAATCATCTCAAGACACTTTTCCCCACACCTACAAATCTTCTCAGTCTGTGTCACATTATGATATGCTGTGATTATAAAAAGGGATTTGGAATTTGACTCATTATTTGCCATTGTTTGCAAAGGCGGGTTTGTTCTATTTCAAAATAACATTGGTTTGGAACAAATTCTCTCCTGTTTAAAATTTACAATATACAGTATTTTTTAAAGACTTACAAATGCTAAGAAGAAGATTCACAGAAACATCTTTTAGGCTCTAGTAGGAGACATTATAGTCAAGCATTACTATAAGAATTTACTATTTGTTGACATCCACCAAGTGCATACTATGATCCAAGACTGCCCTGAGTACTTTATATATATGAGCATATTTATTTCCAAAGCCTAATAATAAATGTGTTATTATTCACGCTTTACAAATAGAAAACTGAGTCATGCAGTTAATAAGCGGTGGAAGCAGGATTCAAATCTAGACTCTCTGGTGCCCAAGCCTGTGACTTTCTGGGTTTTGGCCCTGGAAGTCCTATGTCCTGGGCACCCACACTGGCAAACCAGGACAGTTAGTCATCCTACCTGTAATACTAACCACTATACTTGACCGCCTCCTGTAAACAACTTCTTAGACTTAGAATATATTCATATACTTGCAACCTCAAGTACTAACCTCACTGTCCAATTTGATAGGCATTTTCAACCAACAGCTATGATCAAAGACCAATGCCAGGTGCAGCAGAAATACAGAAACAAATAAAAATGTAAACCCCTCTCTTAAGGCCACTTATAAGCAACCTAAAGGGAAGGAAATGTATGTTATTTCATCAAGAGATCATGCGATATTTTCTCGGAAGCATTGTAACTGTAAAAACACCAGATTTCTGTGTTAATGTGTGTGTAACACAAATATTGATTTTCAACTGGCAGCACAATTATTTACTATGACAGTGTAACATCTTTTGTGAGAACACTGTGGGCCTAGGGTGCTTGGAGCTGTTCATTCATGCAAAGAATTCTTGTCAAATATTTTAATGAGAAGAAAAGCATGGCAGTCAAGATGAAAATCCAAGGTGACCTTTAGCTATGCAACACATTATAGATGACCTTGTAGTTTTTAAAGCTTTTTGTGTGATGATGATGATGACGATGACGATAATTTCTTTACAGAGTTACTTTCTAGGTGAAAGAGAGGAAGAGAAACAGATTCCAAGAGAATCTTACAGAAAGCATCTTTGTCTCAAAATTAAACCCTCAGTCGAGTGGATATTGGGTACCCAACATCCAAAGTCTTTTTTCTTCTTGGAAGAAATCTCTATTGACTCTGTCATAGTTGGAAATAAGGCTGGCCTCATACCGTCCTCTCCTTAATTCACAGAAGGCAGAGTGGAGGCTGAGCCTTGGCCAGCCTGATGTTCCCACCCGGGACTTTGCATCCCAAATGAACATCACAAAGATGGGGACACAGAGGGAAACTATTCACAGTAGTGATGTTTGAACTCTGCAACAATGTCCTCCACAGAAGGTGTCATGAAAGATGGTGGAGGTGTCATCCCCACTGCTTGGGTTTCTGAATGTTTCTCCAGCCAGGTATTCTGTCCTCTCCCCGAGCCAGTGCTGCTATTCAGTGGGCCTGCCTAGTGAGCCCATGCCAGTGACTAAAATGTTTAAGTACTTCTGTTCCCATCAGCAAATAGCCACTGTCCCTGGTTCTCAACTGTATCCACCACTGCCCTAGCTTGAGCCCCTCCCTTAGAACGTGTTCAGCTTTCCCCATCTTCCAGAAACCTAAAACATAACTCCCAGAATAGCAGGGGCCACCAGGAATCTGCTCCAGCTCCCTTCCAACTGGACATGGCCAGGTCCTATGAGTTAGTAACCATGTTGAGTATCAATTCTATCCACTCTCATAAACGTTAAATAAATCCCCCTTTCTACTTAAGATAAGAGAGTCCACTTCTATGTTTGCAACTGAAAGCTCCGATGGATACATCCACTTAGACATATTTAATTTTATGCAGGCTGCATAAGAAAAAAAGAAAATCTTTTTTTTCTTTGACAGGTACAGAAAAATGAGTTACAGAAAGGCATCTTTGTGAGGGATGCATTAGGTGAGAGTACTACATGTTGGCATTAAAATGTTAAGAAATGGAATTGACTTGCTAAAACCTAACATGTATTTAATGCTTTATGGTATGCAAAGGTCTTTTACATACTGTATTCTCATTACAAAAAACTTTCTTATACATGCTCTATTTGAGTTACAGGTGACTGTATAATACACTTTATATTAGCTCAATTTACAGTGAGAAGACAGATTCAGCAATGCTGAGTGACGCCAATCTCACAGCCATGATGGGACAGAGCAGAGGTTGCCAGCTGGGTCTCCTGATGTCAGTTCCTTCCCTGTTTCCTCTCTGCTTTGTTGCTTTTATAGGTGAACTGTTTTCTATGGTTGAAAAATACAGAAGGCCCCTGCCTGCCGTGATCAGAAATCCCATCACTTCTCTTCTGTCTTTGGATTAAGGTGTACTCTCCAGAACATGTTTTTCAAGCTATGTTTAAACAACATGAGTCTGAAATATTTCATCAAGTATTACTTGTAAAAATTAGCTAGCTCTTACCTGAGAAAACAGAACATTAAGGGTATGGGGGCCACAGGGCGTTTGCACTTCCTATTTCTCTGTGTGGAAACCAAAATTGGTTCATAAACTCTGATACAGGTCAGTGAAATTCTATTGTTTTAATTGTCTTTCCCCGCCTACCATCATCAGTAACACTGGCTCCCGAACATGGTGGAAAGAGGTGGATTAAGGATCAGAGGAAAATATCAGAGAGAGGGTATAGTTTGAAAATTCTCCCCTGATGATTTGGATAGAGAATCATTTCCTTCCTTTCCAACTGAGAAACTGTTAACTGTTCAGTCAATAGAATATACTTGCAGAAATTTTTGGCAATGTCTGAAAGTTAGTCTCCTTGAGTGAGCCAAAATTAACCACAGTTATAGAAATTAATTTCATTTTGGCCAGGTATGGTGGCTCATGCCTGGAATCCCAGCACTTTGGGAGGCCAAGGCAAGTGAATCACTTGAAGTCAGGAGTTTGAGACCAGCCTGACCAACACAGTGAAACCCCATCCCTACTAAAAATACAAAAAATTAGCTGGGCGTGGCACACGCCTGTATTCCCAGCTACTTGAGAGGCTGAGGTGAGAGAATTGCTTGAACCCTAGAGGCAGAGGTTGCAGTGAGCTGAGATCATGCCACTGCACCCCAGCCCAGGTGACAGAGTCAGGCCCTGTATCAAAAAAAGAAGAAAGAAAGAAAGAAAGAAAGAAAGAAAGAAAGAAGGAAGGAAGGAAGGAAAGAAGGAAGGAAGGAAGGAAGGAAAGAAAGAAAGAAAGAAAGAAAGAAAGAAAGAAAGAAAGAAAGAAAGAAAGGAAAGAGAGAAAGAAAGAAAGGAGGAAGGAAGAAAGAAAGGAGGAAGGAAGAAAGGAAAGAAAAAGAAAGAAAGACGGAAAGGAAGGAAGGAAGGAAAGAAAATTAACTTCATTTGATCAAGGTGGAGTGAGAGAGGGAGGAGGAGGTGAAGCAAATCACCTAACTTGAAGTAAACCAGATTAAGACCTACAGAGATCCCAAACCATGAAAATATTATGATGTTCCTTTGACCTACCACATAGCGTTCACAAAATTATAAAACCATAAAACACAAAACTTACATGTATGCTGACATAAAAGTAGTTCTTTGGAATAATTTCTTAATCCAAAATTCTAGCTCAGCTAATCAAAACTGAAATTTTTATGGCATTTCTGTTTTTCTGGTGCCATAGCCACAGGTTTTGTTGGTTTCTTGAGATCTCCGGTACTCACCAGAAGTCAGAACCTTGTGTCCTGAGTTAACCTCAACATCCTTGAACAAAGGATTCGCCGTGTCTATGTGCCTTCCACAATAAGATAGGACTGTGGCAGTGCTGGCCAAATGGCAAATGGCTTTACAATGTGGGTTGCTATTAAATCTGAGAGGTTGGTGAGAAGTAGATTGCAGGAGTGTATTCAATGCTCCTGAGAGCCTGAAAAAGTTAATGACTCCAAAATATGGTAATGCCTATGGAGCAATAAGTGGGGGAAACTACAAGGGATTTTTATGATGTTTTGAAGAGGGGTTAATTGCAGCCTTGACATTTGCGAGTAAGGTTAGAAAAAAAGTCATTTTCAGTATCAAAACAACTGGTATTCCATGAACCTACAGCCAGAAGTTGGTAGGTGATATCCACCAAAAGTTAGAGAAAGACATAGCTCCAGGAAACAGGAAACCAACCTAATACAGACTCCTAGGAAGGCAATCTAGAGGACAGCCAGTCTGGATTGAGCAGGAAAATGAGGTGGTATTGACATCCAGAGGATAACGTCTAGAAGAATCCAAAATGGATGAGATGTGCTTAAAAATGCTGAGAGGAGAGTGACAGTTTTGATAGGGAGCTTTCAGGTGAATTACTGAGCAATACACAGAAAACAAGGGTATTAGCAACTCCAGGAAAAACAAAAAGTTGTGCAAGAAGAAAATGTAATAATGCTATAATCAATGGCCCAGCTGTGTGTAATATTTACATGATTTAAACACTGAATATTGAACTCAATACCAATTGTGACATAACACTACTGGGAGGAAGGTGGCAAGAAGTGGGCCCATGTGTTGCAAGGCATGTGTGTTAGAGGTGTTAGTGGGGAAAATGCTTTAAGAGCCAGGGCCTCATATTCTACGGTAGAAGTTCACAGACAATAGCTAGATTTAAGAATCTGGGAAATGCTATACAAACATTTTGTTTAGAAACAAAGCAATAAGTTCCTAAAGGGATATCAGAAAGAAATGAGTCACTTCTAGAAAGCAGGGGCCGGGCATGGTGGCTCATGCCTGTAATGCCAGCACTTCCGGAGGCCAAGGCAGGTGGATCACCTGAGGTCAGGAGTTTGAGACCAGCCTAGCCAACACAGTGAAACTTTGTCTCTACTAAAAATACAAAAATTAGCCAGGCATGGTATTGTGGGCTTGTAATCCGAGCTACTTGGGAGGCTGAGGTAAGAGAATTGCTTAAACCTGGGAAACAGAGGTTGCAGTGAGCTGAGATCATGCCACTGCACTATAGCCTGGGGGACAGAGTGAGACACTGTCTCAAAAAAAAAAAAAAAAAAAAAGAGAGAGAGAGAGAGAGCAAGAATGGGGTGGGTTGATAGGAAGCTGAGAGACAAGTGGAAATCTTTTAGAAATAGGCATATGTATAACTTCGGGGGAGATTTTTAAATCCAAAAGTAAAAGAGGGAGAATCTGAGTCAAGATAACAACCAGACAAGACAGTGGTGAGCAGTCTCCAACCACAAACAAAGAGGAATTAAGGGAGAGAGAGCAGCTGTGGGATTGAGGGCCGCCAGAGCTCTGTCTTGACTCTCTCTTTGCCTGGGAATTAATAGGTTGCAATGAACATCTCTACCTGAGAAAGGCCTGGCTGGCGTGCAGGTCAGAACTCCACAAACACTGACAACAGCTATAATGAAGCTGCCAATCCCAGGGGCACACAGGGGACACATCTGCCACAGGCCAGCCTTGTGGACCGTCAACTTTCCCAAATGCAGGTTGCTGGGCCCCAGGAAGCTGTCACTTGCTCTCCTGGCGTCTGCTTGCTGCTTACTGTGACTGCTCATTTTCATGAATTAGACCCCAGTATAGGTTTTCTTTTCTTATTTCTTCCTCTTCTTTTTTTTTTCCTTTTATAATGGAGAAGGTGCTACTCTGAGTTATGCCAAAATCCTGGGAGAGCTCACTTCTTAGTCTGGAAATACGTTCTTAATTCGGGATCTAGGGAGGAAGATCTTGGGAGTTCTATGATCCCCCTGAAAATTGATGCAAAATTGTCTATGTATGCAGGCGTGCATTTATGTTGCCAGGGCTCAGCACCTGGCTGTGCAAAGAGGTGGGGTTTGTGACTTGAAGCACTCGACTAAAACTACTGTCTACCAGGCCAGGATAAAGTGATGTCACCTTTTTAGGGCATCCCATGCATAGAGACTATTGGGAAAGGGGAAACATTTGGGGGATCCCATAGACTTCTAGATGAGTCCTAGCATGGAAGTAGGTAGACATGTGGAGGCAGGAATGTTGGCTTAATGTAACAGGAAAGGTGCAAGGTGTCATGGTCAGCCAGGAAAAAGGCAGAGGCTCAGAGCTCTTTTTTAGGGGTTACGGGGAGCCTGAATTCCTCAAACACAGGAGGCCAGTAGGGGCACAATGCAGGTATTTGTAGTGAAAGCATCTACTCTACAGCTAAGTAGAGTGATGGTTAAGAGCACTGCTATCAGAGCCACCGGACTTGGGTCCCATTTGTACCATATTAGCAGATTGACTCAGGCAAGTGACTTAACATATCTAAGCCTCAGTTTCCTCATCTGTTAAATGGGAATCATTTTACCTAATTGATAATTCTTCCCTGATGACTGCATAATGATGTTCAAACATTTGATGCTGGGTAAATGGTTATTCAATAGATGGTAACTAGTATTCTTACTTTTAAAAAATGTGTAAATAAACATCACAAAATCTCACTTTTTATTTTACGGAGAATGTAATTTAACATTATATTTACATTTTTCACTCCAACAGTAATCCTACATACCTCATGATAATTACCTTTAAGTTTCTTTAGCCCAGTTGTTTTCAACTCTGGGAGGAGCTGGAATTTTGTCCCCCAGGGGACATTTGGCAATGTCTGGAGACATTTCTTGTTCTCACAATTGGAAGGGAGCTCCAATGTCACATAGCGGGCAGAGGCCAGTGATGCTGCTAAGCCGCCTGCAATGCACAGGACGGTTCCCCATAAGACAGACTTGTTCCACTCCAAATGCCAATAATTCCGAGGTACAGAAAGCCTGCTAAAGCATGCTGCTAAATGTGAAACTTGCATAGGAAAAATATATTCTAAGGACCCTACTTAGGATTCCTTTGTTCTTGGAAAAGACAGTGGCCTGATTTTAGGAGCAGCATTTCCTGCTGCCTAGCCTGTCATTTCTATCACAATGGTAGTCAGTGAGGGTGAATGTAACATTGCCATGACTGTGAAGAGGAGGTAGCCCCATGCCGCTGAGTCCTCCAACAAAGGTGCAGAGACAGCCACTATTGTCTAAGATTTTTCAAGAAACAACAGAGTTTTATTAGTTATAATTTTGTCGTGAATTCGAACTTTTGTTGAGAAATATATATATATATATTTACATATTAGTCCACTTTGTGTTACTATAAAGAAATACACGAGACTCAGTAATTTATAAAGAAAAGAGGTTTATTTGGAGAGATAGGGTCTCGCTGTGTTGCCCAGGCTGGTCTCAAACTCCTGGACTCAAGCAATTCTCCTGCCTCAGCCTCCCACAGTACTAGGATTATAGATATGAGCCATTGCACTCTGCCCAGAGGTCTTAAATAGATTCTACAGTTCTGCAGACTGTACAAGAATGGCCACCAGTATCTGCTCAACTTCTGGTGAGGCCTCAGGCAGCTTTTACTCATGGTGGAAGGCAAGTGAAGAGCAGGCATGTCACACGGTGAGAGAGGGAGCAAGAGAGATCCCAGGGGCTCTTAAACAACCAGCTCTCCTGTGAGCTGGTAGAGCCCAAACTCACTCATTATTGCAGGGAGGGCACCAAGCCATTCACAAAGGATCCAACCCCATGACCTGAATACCTCCCACTAGGCCCCACCTCCAGCATCGGGGATCACATTTCGCCATGAGATTTGGAAAGGACAAACACCCAAACAATATCAATATACTCGTGAATACATCTGTTGATATGTATTCATGTTTGCACATAGATGTGTACATATACACACATATATGTACACACACATAAATGTACATATTTTGGAAGCTCCTGAAGTCATCCTGAATAAGCTCTAGTTTCTACTGAAGGAAATGCTCTCAGAGAAATTGCTTTATTGCACTTTTTGTGTGTGTTTTATTGTATTGAGCAAGTTTGTTTTTTAGGAGGTAAATTAAATGTTCAATTTCCTCTTTATATACATCAACGTATATATTCAGGACAATACTTCAGTGTTTGGGTTTTTAATAGAAGAAAAAAATGGGACCTAGAAAAATTCTTAAGCCCTGATTCTGACATTAATTAGGTAAATGAATGCTTAAGCTTATGTTGAAAGTGCAAGAGTGAAGTTTAGCAAGTGTTACTTTTAAATATTCAAAGAATCTTTCAGGCATCATTCTAAAATTAGGCTTGCTTTGATGGAGCTTGTGGACATCAGTAATAACCATTTTCATGTCATGGTTTATAAACTGTGGACCATCCTTGCAAATTACCATCTTGGAAGCCATTGTGCATGGACCACCCCCCTCAAAAAAGGGATCAGTTAAAGGGAGCTCAATTGGGTATGCAACAACACCCTGCTAGTTTCTGATTGGGCTTTAAAAGATGGAAAGGCTAAATTATAGAAATAATAACTTATGGACTACATTTTCGTTTCTCTTTTATTATAAATCCATATTCAGATATATTAATATAAAGATGTACAATATTACAGAAAGGGCACCCAAAGTGACACGAGGCATCCAATGGGTGAATGGTGGGTTTTTGTCCCAGCTCCAGGAGCCAGCCATCTTCCACACCCCTTCTCAGTCTTTTGTGTGTAAGTCTTTGCTAAAAGTCAAGTCTCAACTGATAAGGGCTTGGAGACATAATCATTTTCCATTGACAGCACCGTGCAACCAATTCACAAACATTTTCATATTAATATTGAGCAATTTCCCTACATTCTAATCCATCAAAGTAGGCTATTAATCCTTCCTGTACCATTCTCTATTCAAATGCTAACAATTTTCTTCTCACAAGCTAAAACATTTGTCCGACAGCCCCTCACACAAAGACCCTGCGTTGTTAGCGATGATGGATCAGAGTGTTAATATGAAGGATGCAATGTAAATTATATTATTGAAACTGTACATACGTAGAGGGAAAAAAATCTTTTTAAAAGATCATTTGTATGCTAAAGATAATGAAAGTGATCCCATGGTACAGCAACCTTAATTTTCTTTCCTAAGAGAAAAAAAAAAGATTCTTTATGGTACAGAATATGGAAATCCATCATGATTTATAATAGCATGAATGCCATCGTTTACTTCCTGAAAAAAAGAAAATATACACTGTTTATTTTAAAGAACTTACTGAAATGATGCGTAAGAAACCTTGTTAAAATATCTCTTAAGAATTGTGTACCTCCTGGTTACCAGGAGAACAATGTGGATAACAGGGCTCTGCTTGGGATAAAAATAGATAAATATCTCCATTTGGGGATGGCATGGAGGGACTGACAATTTATATTCATTATCGAAAGTCATTGAATGGTCTAGAAACTTGGGGGTTGAATACACTTAGGTCCTCTACACTGAGAGATGTGTTAAGGAATAGGCTGTAACCTGTAACTGTTAATATTAATACAAGTGATGTTTGCAATAATACCTGTGTTTCACAGCATTACAAATTCCCAAGGACAAAAGCTGACTATCTACATGGAGTCGTGACTTATGCTTCCAGAATACCTGGCAAGTCAGAGGTATTTTTTTTTTTTTTTTTTGAGGTGGGGTCTCACTCTGTTACCCAGACTGGAGTGCAGTGGCACAATCATGGTTCATTGCAGCCTTGACCTCCCAGGCCCAAGTGATCCTCCCACCTCAGCCTCCTGAGTAGCTGGAACTACAAGTGTATGCCATCACACCTGGCTAATTGTTTTAACTGTTTGTGGAGAAAGGGTCTTGCTATGTTGCCCAGGGTGGTCTCCAACTCCTGGACTCAAATAATTCTCCTGCTTTGGCCTCCCACAGTGCTAGGATTATAGGCATTAACCATTGCATGTGGCCCAGAGGTCTTAAATAGATACTAAAATAATTATTTTAATGCTTCATTCATTTATATTTACCTTCCACCTACAAGTTTGCTGGTCTTCATGGTTTTCTTTCTATGTAAACGGCTGCTCGAAGCCAGAAATCAAGAATTTATCTTTGATATCCACCTTTTCTGATTAGTTCCTACCTCTTCTCTGCAAAATATCTTCCATATTTGTTATTGCACTAGGCACCACAAACACCCTGGGCTGAGGCACCACCATCTTTCATGTGGACCCCAGCAAAGCTGGTCTCCTTTCCCACTCTGCTCCTTTCTTCTCAGTGCAGTCCCAGGGATCTTGAAATACAAATTAAAATCAAGTCACTTTCTTGCTTTAAAAAAAGGAAATTTAAAAATTCAGTTTTCCCTTTGTTCTCGGGAAAATGCTTCAATGACTCCATGACTGGCAAAATCTCGCTAATTTGGCCTCTGCCTATCTCTTTGATCCCATCCCTACCACCTAAGATGAACAAGCTTTCAGCCACCAAATGTCTTCCCTTCCAACAGCCCTTGTATTTGCTATTGTTTGCTTGGAAAACTTTTCTCTTGCTCTTTGCTTGGTTAAGTTGCGTATGTCTTCTTCAGACATCAGCTGGAACATCATCTCTTAAGAAAAGCTCCTGTGCCCACACCTCCTTGTACCACTCTATTCCACCTCAAATTCAAATCAAATCTCTGGGTACAACCTTTGCTTTCCTTCATAGCATGTACTGTGACTTATAATAATGTATACACATGTGATTATCTGCTGAATATCTGCCTTCCACTAGACTGCATACTTCCCCAAAGGCACAGATCAGGTGGATTTTCTTTTCTTTTTACCACCCACTGCCCAGCACAGTAGTAGTTGCACATAATAGTTGCTCAATAAATAGTCGATGAAGAGAGGAAAAAGTAAACTTAATCTTCACTGGTCATTTTTCTAGCAGTTAAAAAAATAAATACATGCATAAGACATAGTACCAAGAAATGATCTTTCTAAATTTGAGCACGATTTCAAAAAATAATGCAACAGACAAATGTAAATCCCAGAGCCCAGAACTATTTGGAGAATTGCTGCCTGATTGTATTTGATTTCCTTTAGAATTTAAATAGTTTTACATTTGAAACAGCAACTAAGATGGTGGCTCTTCTTTCTGTTAAACTCCATTAAACTCTATGATTGCTCTTTAAGGATTAAAACTTGTCCCCAGGGATTAGGGACCCCTGTGCTGGGCTAAACTGGAGATTGAGTTTCTGAGTCCCTAATCCAGGGAGTAGCATCCACAGAGTTGCAAGTTCTTCTGGCCATGACAGGCCTAATACCCAGGCAGGAGAGAAAGGAGAGGAGGAAAAGGGCAGAGGAGAGTGGTGGGAAGAGAAGACCAGAGAACAAGTGACACAAGAGAAGTCCCAAAATGGGATGCTCTGTAGGCATGTTCAGATAATGCATTATGCCCCAGGTCATTGCCTCCTCTACCAGCTTTCCAAAGCACTCCATGTGTCATAGAGAGAAAAGGACTCCTTTGCAGAACAGAATGAGGCTTGGAAATGTTCAGGAGTAGAAAGAAGACCTCGAATGGGGCCATGGCACCCTAGATCCTCAGCCTTCAGTGTGAGCTGAGTTCCTGCTTTGGGAGGGCTGCACCGGGCTTCCATGCACAGAGCCCACTGGTCATCAAGCATTCTGCAAGCAGCTAAAGATTTGCCGTATATTTCTTCCAATGCTACATCTTGATATATCCCTGAAGACAACAGGGATCTACATGGTGGGACAAAAGTTCCCATTTGTCTGCACAGGGCACAAAGAGACTGTGATAGGAAGGCTCACCCTTATTTTAATTATTAAGGAAAAGACTTGTTTGCGTATGGTGTAAATGCCACCTCTGTTCCCTGCCGAAGATTTGCAGCAAACACCAATCACTGTAAAACAAGATATGGGAAATCTGGTAGATTCGCTTTCCAGAATATCACTGTCTGCTTTTGCTCATTGATTTAATCTTTTTTTTCCCTCAAACCAGGTGACTCTCCAAGAAAATGTTATATAGTTGCAAGAAAACATGTGGTTTTTATTTTTCTTTTCCCGTCAAATATCTGAAAAGCTCCATTTTGGAAGTTAAAATAATATAGGATTAGTGGCTCAATGAGTGACTCAGAACGTTTCCTGTACCTGCTGGTTTATTCTGCAGGCTGGACTCAGTGAAGAAGTGGAGAGGTTAGTGGGAAGATGTCCAACCCAGCATTGTTTAGAATAACCACAACACTGGAAACAACCTACGTGTCCATTGTTAGGGGAAAGCTTATGCGCACGATGGTAGAGCTCTGTGGTCATATATTATGAAGCCATTAAACAAAGCTTGGGGAAATGCCTTTGAGATAATGGCATGAAAATTGATAGATACAAAATTATTCATCTAGTATTATCTCAGTTATTGAAAAACACATGAAAATAAGATCCAAGTTTTCTTTAACTGGGAGACAGGATCATGAACATCCCCCCACCCCTCCACCACTGCTGTCTTCTTCTCCTTCTCCTCCTCCTCCCTCTTCCTCTTCTTGTTCTTGTTCTTCTCCTTCTCTTCCTTCCCCTTCCCCTTCTTCCCCTTCCCTTTCTCCTCCTCCTCCTTCTTCCTCTTCCTCTTCCCCTCCTTCTCTTCCTTCTTCCTCTTCCTCTTCCCTCTCCCCTCTTCCCTCCTCCTCCCTCCTCCTCCTTCTTCTTGTTCTTCTTCTTGTTCTTGTTCTTCTCCTTCTCCCTCTTCCTCTTCCTTTTTTTCTCCTCCTCCCTCTCCTTCTCCTTCTCCTCCTCCTTCTTCTCCTCCTCCTCCTTTTCTTCCTTCTTTCTCTTCCCTTTCCCTTCCCTTCCCTTCCTTCCTTTTCCTTTTTCAGAGACAGGGTCTCACTGGGTTCCCCAGGCTGGAGTGCAGTGGCACAATCACAGCTCACTGCAGCCTCGACCTCAAGTGATCCTCCCACCTCAGTCTCCTGAGTAGCTGAGACTATAGGCATGAGCCACCACACCTGGCTAATTTTTAAATTTTTTTGTAAAGAGGAGGTTTCGCTATGTCGCCCAGGCTGGTTTCAAACTCCTGGGCTCAAGCAATCCTCCCATCTTGGCCTCCCAAAATGCTGGGATTACAGCTGTGAGCTACTGCGCCCAGCCACCCTGACTGGTTTTGTTTTTTTTTTTTTTACAGTTTCGTATTCTCTAGACTTTTTACAAGGAGAAATATATTGCTTTGGTAAACAGAAAAGAGATTCCTATCTATCTGTCTGTCTATCTATTTATCTATCGTTGATCTATCTTTTATCCATCTATTGATTATCTATCATCTATCCATCTGCCAATCTATCCATCTATCCATCATCCATCTATTATGTATCTATTATCTATCCATCTATCATCTACCTATCATCTATCCATCATCCATCTATCTACCACTCATCTATTATCCACCTACCTACCTACCTACCTACCTACCTAACCTATTTATCTATCCATGTTCTTTAGGCAAAAAAAGTGTTTTACGGCTAACACCACACATTGAACTAGATTTAAAAAGACAACATCAGCCCCAGGCCTATCTCCCCTGCCACTTCCCCCATCTCATCACAGCCCTGTGCTCCAAAAGACAGGATTTCCAACCATTTTACCCACCATGCTAAATAGTCAGAAGGATACTCCTGAGAAAGGCAGATTTTCTCTGAGTGGCCATAGTGACTAGTGGGATCCAGTCCAGTTTAAACAGCAGATATTTCACCAAGCTTTCCGAAAAAACCGGATAGCCATTTTGGAAATGGGAGCAAAAGGAAAGAATGTCAGCACTTTATCCTGAAGCCTTCACCAAGGCCTTGTGCAGCTCCACTTTGCACACGCAAGAGCACTTCCTGCAAACACTCACTGGCTAAGGGCGCTCACATTGATGGTACTGTCCACACACAACCAGAGAGTGTGGGGGAGCTTTTCTGTTCCTAGTGCTGAAAGCCAGTGGGTAGATAATTATTCAAGGTCAGACTTTTAGCGTTAGATGCCAGAAAAAAGAAAAAAAAAGCAACCATTAAAGGTTAGCCAGTACTTTGCAAACACTTGTTTAAGGATTTCCTAATTACTCTAAGTGGTTCCTCCAGCCTTTGCACTTAAAAGGCTAGTGTTTTGTATGATGTCATCCTTTGCCCATTATCTCTGCAGTCAATTTGCAGTATTAGGAGAGGCAGCAGGAAAATATTTGCAAACATCAACATTCTGAAGTCTTAAAAGATAATCCCCCTTTCAACTCCCAGTGAGCATATCAGCGGCACAGTTAGGTTTTCAGATTTCTCTAAACGGTAACACCACTAGCTGGATTGTACAGAAAACCTTTCTTCTGGGGAACTCAAAGAAATTTCTAAGTGGTATCACATCAATCACTGAGCAAGTTCTCAGAGGACTGGCCAGGGAAGTAGTTAGAGGGAAATTAGAAATGCAAATTATAACTTCCTTTAAAACAGCTCCCAGAGGTGGCTCTCACCTGAGTCCACCTGGTGTAAGATTTTAGTTTCAGAATAGCTGGATAGGTTCAATAGGTTCTGACCCACTGGGCACTGCATGAGTTCATGAATTCTTTGCAATAACAGTATTATCATCATCATCTCCATATTGCAGATGGGGAAACTGAGGTAGAAAGAGGTTAAAAAACATACAGGGGTTGGGGGGGCACTCAACTTATTAAGTGACAACCCTTGAGTTGGAACTTGATATGTTTTGGCTCTGTGTCCCCACCCAAATCTCATTTTAAATTGTACTCCCATAATTTCCATGTGCTGTGAAAGGGACCTTGTAGGAGATAATTGAATCATGGGGGTGATTTCCCCCATACTGTTCTCATGGTAGTGAATAAGTCTCACAAGATCTGATGGTTTTATAAAAGGTTTCCGCTTTTGCTTCTCTCTCATTCTCTCTTGCCCCCACCATGTAAGAAGTGCCTTTCACCTTCCACCACGATTGTGAGGCCTCCCCAAGCCATGTGGAACAGTGAGTCCGTCAAACCTCTCTCTTTTATAAATTGCCCAGTTTCAGATATGTCTTTATCGACAGCATGAAAACAGACTAATACAGAACTCAACCACATCTATTTGTCTTTTAAGGTCCAGACTCTAAAGCACACATTTTTTTCTCCCTCTTGTAGACAGAAGATTGCTGGGATTTTAACAAATACTGTGTAAAGAAGCATTCCCTTATAAGTAGAAATCTTGCTCAAGTGGAATGCCTGCAAGGTGAAGAATGCTTTAAGGCCAGACTCTGGTTTCGGGTCTTGGCTCCTCCCTCCACTTATTAGTTGGCTGACCCTGGACAAATTACTTAACTTCTCTGAACCTCTGCTTCTTTATCTGTACAATGGGAATTACAGTGGTTCTTATCTTGGAAGGTATAGTGGAGATTGACTGAGATGATGCTCACCTAATTAATTATATAATTATATAGATATATAGATACTATACATATTACATAGATACATATCAGATACATGCAACATGAGGTGATAATTAATGAGATGCTTAGCATAGTGCCTGGGCACAGTAAATGCTCAATAAATGTCTGATTATTATTATTATTATTTGAGATGGAGTCTTGCTCTGTCTCCCAGGCAGGAGTGCAGTGGTCCAATCTTGGCTCACTGCAACCTCTGCCTCTTGGGTTCAAGCAATTCTCTTGCCTCAGCCTCCTGAGTAGCTGGGACTACAGGCATCTACAATGCCTAGCTAATATTTTTTATCTTTAGTACAGGCAGGGTTTCACCATGTTGGCCAGGCTGGTCTCAAACTCATGACCTCAGGTGATCTGCCTGCCTAGGCCTCCCACAGTGCTGGGATTATAGGTGTGAGCCTCCGCGACTGCGCTGAGTATTATTATTACTAGGATTTCTATTCTATATATTATATATTAGTATAATACACACATTTATTTACTTTATATTATACATATAAATATAACAAATATTAAAATTATTAAAATATTAAAATTATATTTATATGCATAACAAATTATATACATAATAGTTAATAAATTAGCAGAATTATTATTACTATTATCATTATCATTAGAAAATATCCAGCATATGGAAAGAAAGCTACCATTACCTCTAAACTCACACCGTGCTCTTGGAGGACCCCTGCCCAATTAATCCTCAAACTCGCAGTTCTCGCAGAAGGCCTAGTGGGCAAACTCTATCAAGGGGATCTGCTTACCCAGAGCCTTCAGCTCCTCCAAGGTAGGAGAAAAATGTTCCCACATGGGTCTCCCTTCAGCCTGGTTCTCCCATTGCAAACATTGGCCAAGTACTTACTAAGCAAATTCTCAGTTGAGGAAGCGAGGAAGCTGCAGTTAATTTCATATGCAAAAAGACAGCCTAGGGCTCAACATTAGTATCCTAATTTATGAAGAGAGAAATGAACTGCAGACTTGGCCAGCTGGTTTAGGTAAGAGGATAATAGAATACCAAGAAACACCAAGCAAAGTAGCTCAAATTGTAGAAAACGAAATGCATCAATATTTAAAAGTAATTTAGCTCATTTTGAAGCTCCCAGACTTTCCAAAAACTCAGTAATAACTAAAGCACACAGTGTACTGAATAAAATGAAAATGTGACCTGGGATCTCACCGTTTATTTAGAATTGAAAAACTGAAAATTGCTCTCTCAAACCAATAGGCCTAAAGTTATTGCTTCATTCACTTAAGCATTTTACATAAGGTAATTCTCTGATGATAAATCACATTGAAATTGATTTTGGTTTAAAGACGAAAAAAGTATATTAAAATGTGAAAGCTAAAAGATTTGCAGATCTGAATTATTGGGGTGCTCATGCTAAGAATGGATGACAAATTGAAAAATAAGCGTGTACTCACTTTGAGAAAATAAATCTGGTCCTCAGAACCACCCATTATGCAAGGAAAAATAAACTGTCTCTCCTTTCATTAGGAAAACTCATTTGCATCAACATTTATACTTACATATGTAATAATGCATGGTCCCAGCCTGAATACAAGGTGGTAATTCAATCAAAAAGCTAGCTTGATATGCTATCATAAACAGCAAAAATGGAAACAGAACCTTGGGAATAAATCACCCTCTTACTATTCAGCTGGGACCATACTGGGCTATTTTACACTACATGCATTGGTGCAGTATTTCACAAATATAAAAATACTTTATTTTCCTTTTATTTCCTGACATGTGGCTGTTTGAACTGGCAGCTTGTGAAACTCCAGCAGGTGCTGGGATTTATCCCAGTGGTGGAATCAGACGGCAAGCAGTGAAAACAATAAGGCAATTAACATTTTTTTAATTAAACTAATTTTAATCAAAATCTTAAAAACACTTGAAATTTTAATCCGAAGCATAAGGTTCGTACACGCACCACCATTTTGAGAAGAGAAATCCTACTGAAAATTAGCATCATTTTCAAAGCAGCAATATTTTCAGTGTTTAATTTCACATCCTCTCTTGGCTAATCATATAATTTAGAAAATGGGATATATGGCATTTTACAAGGCTTTGCAAGGTTATTTCTTAGATACTGTTGAGTAATCTTGGTGGCTTTGTACTTGCTGTTCCCTTTGCCCAGACTACTCCCCATGTCCTCACTTGGCGGGCTCATCTTTGTCATTCAGGTGTCATTCCTCACTGGGTCTTCCCTGACTCGCTATCACTAACCCTGCTCATCTTTCTATTACATCACTGTGGTTTTTAAAGATTTTTAATTAGAGAAATGTTCAAGCATGTTTTTTAAACAAACAGAATAACACAATGTTCTGTTCTGAGGTCCTCAGCTTCAACACCTAGCAACATTTGACCATTGTTCCAATCTTCCCTACCCACCACAGGTCATCCTGTTATTGCATCTGAAAATATTTCAACGTGTTTCCCTAAAATATAAGGACTTAAAAAAAAACTAACCATAGTACCATTATCACAATGAAAAAAGTAACAATTACTACCAATATCTTCTCATACCCAGTAAACTGTTCACATTTATTCAATTTATTTTAGTTGAGATCCAAACGAGGCCCATACTTTGCAATTTTCTATGTCACATGTCTCTTTTAACATTTGAGTGCATTCTCTCTCGCTGGCTCTTTCTTGTAAATTGCAATTTCTTGGGGGAGGGTTGTATTAGGGAAGCCAGGTCATCTGTTTTGTAGCGTCTCCCACAATCTGGATTTACTGACTGCATCCCATGGGTCATTTAACACGCCCCTCTATCCCTTGTATAGCCTGTAAATTCATAGTTAGGTCTAGAGGCTTGATCAGTTCAAGTTCAATATGTTTTGCAAGGTTATTTCATCAATAGCATTGTATTCTTCCATTGGGAGATATATATAATGTCTGTTGTCTCTCTTTTCATGATACTAGTCATTGATGATTATTGCCTACATCCATTGATTCATTTGTGGTTGCAAGATAATGATGTTCCAATTCCAACATTTCTTTCTAATTTCTTAGCTAGAACAGTTCTAGAAAGAAAGAAGAAACTTTCCTTCACCAACTATCAGGGTACTCTGAGGTACAGGTCATACAAGAAGGGTAGCCAGTTTTCAAAATACTAAAGGGATTCCCTAGAATTCCCCAAAGGGGTCAATAATGTCTATTTGAATTTATTTATTTAGAGACAAGGTCTCCCTCAGTCACCCAAGCTGAAGTGCAGTGGCACAATCATAGCTCACTGCAACCTTGAGCTCTCAGTCTTAAGTGATCCTCCTGCCTCGGCCTCCACAGTAGGTGAGGCTACAGGCATGTACCACCATGCCTGGCTAATTTTTAAATTTTTTTATATGGATGGAGGTCTTGCTACATAGCCCAGTCTGGTCCTGAACTCCTGGGCTCAAGGGATCCTCCCACCTCAGCCTCCCAAAGCTTTGGGATATCAGGATTACATGTGGGCATGAGCCACTGTGCTGGCCTAATGATATCTATCTATCTATTTATCTATCATCTATCTTAGACTGCTGTGAACTTGTTTGTAAATACATTTCTTTAGGCAAAAATATGAGCTGAGTTAAAAAGAAAATATTAATTAAATAATAGACAGAGTGGGACTAAGATATGTCCAAACTTGGGACAGTCTGAGGTAAGTGACAGGTTTGGAAATGCTGCCATAGACAGCCATTCTCACCAGGGTGGGAGAAGGGGCAAAGAGAACCTTGATGCAGTCAGGTCAACAACACAAACACATCTAGCCAAAGAGCTCATCCACCAAAGAAAGGAGGTAGGCTTGGAACTTGGGAAACACACAGACAAGGAGATAGCACATTGCAGGTCCAGGAAAGGAGTCGATGGGCCATATCAGTTCTAGAATTCTGATGCCCTTGCAGGTTCAGCCAGTGGTGGAGACAGAGGTGCTGGACTTTCACTATCTGATGACATCAGCTTTTGGGGCCAGACACACAGCTGCATATCTCAGAGTCCTCCTCTTCCTTGAGATCTCCTCTAGGATGACAATCCATCCACCAGTTGCCTGGGAAAGTCACTCCCAGGCTCTACTTCTTGCCAAGCACTGGGTTACGTGTCAGAGGCACCGTAGTAAACAAGAATCCCACCATCCACCCAACACGGAAGCCTCGGAGTGTCACATATTATGATGGGATGAGCCCAGGTGGGAGCCCAGAGCAAGGGTATCCCCAACACCCAGGGAGGACAATTGGGATAGGCTTCTCCATGGCATCCAAGGTGAATCTCCAAGGTTGAGACTGAACTGGGTTTGATGTGATCATCAGGGCTCTTCACCAAGAATCTGTTTCTCTCCTCCCAGGTCCAAAGGAAGACTGCTCTTCTCCACCCTCTTTGAGGTTAGATGTGGCCATGTGACTTCCATTGGCCAATAAAATATGAGCAAAAGTAACACTGGTGAGCAATCTCCCAAGCTCTCTCCCTCCACCACTGCAATTTGCAATGTCCCAGAGGAGCCTGGTCCTCAGGGACCATGTGGACTAGAGTCCCCCATCTAACCTGCACTGGACACAGAACATTAGAAAGAAATGAATTAATATTTATGGAGTTAAGCTGTTAAAATTTGGGAATGTTTGTTACTGTAAGATAACCTAGTTTATCCTGACTGATACTGGTAGGCACGGGTGAGTGGATTGGTGATAGGAAGAATTCTCTGGAAAGGACCAGAATCTAGCCCAGAGTTCCTCAACCTTGGCACTATTAACATTATGGGGCCCATAATTCTTTGTCATGGGGGAGCTGTCATATACATTGTAGGATTTTTGGTAGTATCCCCAGTCTCTAATCATTAGATCCAGTAGCACCCCCTCCCCATGTTATGACAACCAAAAATGTCTCTAGGCATTGCCCAGTGTCTTCAGGGGGCAAAATCACCCCCAGTTGTGAAACACTGCTCTCAACAAAACATGGCAAGCTGAGCAAATGCAAATGCAAGTGAGTCAGGGTGGGGCCTGGAGAGCCGGGGATGAAGGCAGATGAGGCAGGAGGAGAGGGAGGGAGTAACTCATGGCCAGCTATTTAGTCTAGGGTCAGACATTGTCAAATGTGTGCTTTGGAAAGATCATCCTGGCTGTTCTAGGATTTTTCTGAAGTTTACAGGCCTCTTGACAGTGGCCCTGAGCTTCATGAAGTGACACATTGGGATTCTGCCTGACACACAAGTCCTAGTTAGCATAAGCTAACATGAGTCTGGTCCAGAGAAGATCTGTCACTGCTGGGTTGAAGACAAGGTTTTGGATGCTAATCTGGACTGTGGTGACTGCACCCATTTTATAGATGAGGAAATAAAGGCTCAGAGAACAAAAGTAACTTCTCAACACAGTATGGCTGGGAAACAGTCTATGTGATAATGGGCACAAAACCCAAGACTTTTCAAACCCGGGGACTTTACCAGCCTCCAGTGAGTAGAAAAAAATGAATTTTAGATTAATAGAAGAAAGAACTTTCTAACATTGAGTCATCAGAAATGGTATATTTATCATACTTTTACATAGATTTACACATAGTAGACAATTTTCAAGGAGCTTACAAAATATTCACTCATCTAATCCTCATAAAGCCATGTTTGGCAGGGACTATTATTATGCCCCTTTAAAAAAAAATTTTTTGAGATAGGGTCTCATTCTATTGCCCAGGCTGGAGGGCAGTGGTGCAATCTTGGCTCACGGTAACCTTGGCATCCCAGGCCCAAGCAATCCTCCCACCTCAGCCTCCCAAGTAGTTAGGACCACAGGCATGCACCACCATGCCCAACTAATTTTTGTATTTTTACTAGAGACGGGGTTGCACCATGTTGTCCAGGCTGGTCTTGAACTCCTGGGCTCAAGTGATCCACTTACCACAGTCTCCCAAAGTGCTGAGATTACAAGCATGAGCCACTGCGCCAGGTTGCTATTATACCCAGTTTTTGGATGAATAAAATGAGACAGAAAGAGTTTAAGTAATTCACTCAAGGTCATACAGTTTGTAAGCTGCAGAGCTGAGATTCAAACATGATTGGCTCATACTCTGAATCACTCTACCATGCTACCTCTTAGTAGATACAGTTTGGCTTGTGATGCATTGGGCTTCTAGCCACCAGAGTCAGGCAAATGTTGGCAATTTTGCTAGATGAGACAGGACATATGGTAACACAAAGCACAAGCTTGCTATATATAAGACCAAATGCTCAAAACACGGTGACCAACCCTCCAGGGGTGTCCAGCATGGACACATAAGAGGCCCCTGAAATCTCCCAAGGTCCCTTCCAACTGTTTTGCCATCAGCATCCCCAAAAAGGGGCAAGTGCAGGTCTGCATGCCCAAGGTCTCATCTCACCAGGAGAAAGCCAACAGCTTGAACATGCACCACAGCACAGCAATGAGAACAGCTTACTTCAGGCAGCACCTGGCATGCACCTGTCCTTATTCTGAGCATGGTGCTCACATTAACCAATCAAATCTTTCTACAGCATATGGCTCGGGTACTATTATCAATCATGGTTCATAGATGAGAAAATAGAGGCTAAGAAAATTATGCAATGTGCCTAAGTTACTTCACTGGAGGATCAGGAATTAGGTCTAATTTGTTATAAAATGATGCTGCAGCTACAGACTCAACTCCTAATCCTGAAACCACCCTTCTGGTTTAAAATACAACACAGACCAGAAGGTTATGGGTTCAAAAGAGCAACTTATTCTGGTGGAGAAAGTCAGGGACATTCAAGACAAGTGTGTCCATCTGTCAATGAGGCAGTGAGAGACCACTTTGAGCCAGGCTCTGCACTAGGGTCATGGGGGCTGCAGTAACAAGGAGGCTCTGTGCCTGCTTTCAAGGAGTCAAAATCCAGGAAGGCAGAAAGGAGACATGGCAAAATCTCTCAGGGAGACAGGAGAATGTAGTTTGTGCCATTAAAGAGTTCAATGGGGCTTTTCTAGAGTACAGCCACTTGGCATTTCAGAGATCTGCTGTCAGTCGATTACACTTTTCTTTTTCTAACTTTGCAAGTAGCAAGGAACAAGGTAAAAAGTCAACTCTACCAGTTGAGCTCTGAGTGGCCACAATAATGTATAGAGGCCTTGAGACCATGGAGAACAAGAAACACTCAATTTATTTACTATGTCTTCCCCCAAACACACACATGGATGCACATATGTACGGATACATGCACACTTCCATCTCAGGAAGAGGAATCAGTGGCACTCCCTCTCCCTCAAAAGTTCCACCAACCCCTGTTTGAGTACCTATGGTGTGCCATGCACAGGGATTACATTTAAAAGTAGAGGTTTAAACTAGAGGCATGTCTGAGGTGCTGCGAGGGCTCAGGGAGAAGTGACTGAGTGTGTCTCTGCGGTGCGTGTGCAGTGAAGGCAGGAATCTCGGGTGTGTTTGCCTTGCACATCTCCCCAGGGCCCAGCTATGTCTGCTGCATAGTCAGTCAACAGCAAGAGTCTTTCAAATGGATAAAAGAAGGGATATGTGACCTTGGCCAAGGTCAGCCTCCTCCTCCTGTCATATGAGGGTCCTACAGCCACTCAGAGTCTTGTGGAAGGATGCAGGATGGAAGGCACAGGACAGGCCTTGAGGAATGCAAGGCAAGCAGCCCATTGCTAGGAAAAGAATCACTTTCTGAAAACTTAACATATTCCCCAGAGTCTCTGTGACAATCGAGGAATAAACTCGATTTACATTTTTATTTGGAATTTTATTTGTAATTTTTGTCTTGGTTCCAGTAAGCAAGCCAAAACTTCTTCCTTCTAGAACGCCCACCTTGGGGTCTCACAAAGCGTCTCAGAGCTGGCCAAGGGCTCTGTCTGCTGCTCTGCCTGGCATGGGCCCCACGGCTGTGCCGCTTCCCTTAATTTGCTCACCTCTTCAGCAGATGCAATAAAAACCTTTCACTGGCTGACAACGAAAAGGCAGTGCTGCTCCAACTGCTGGATAATTCAGGAAGCCTCTTTCTCATTTTAATTGGTTTCCTAATTGGCCTGTTTATGGGTTGTGCAATAGCTTGGGATGAAAAGGCTAGGCGAACAATTATGTGCCTAGCATTTCTATCTGGCAGGAGTTAATAGTTTAATAACATGAAGGAGAAACCCCTAAAGTTCACTGGAATGCCGTGGTTTTCGTGCTCAAAAAATATCTCGCTTGGAAACAATCCTCCAAGTCTGAACTGATGTCAAGCTGTGATCACCCAGCAGCAAGTTGGTGCTTCCCTGAGAGTCTTCGAGTTCCCTTTTGATTTAAGGGAACGTGAAGTACCAGGGCTGTCTGGGGCCTGCCAGGTTTTTAACTGCTCACTCGCTCACTGGCTGGAGATAAGGAGGTAAGGAGGACCCTTGATGGGCTGATTGATTCTCTGGAAAGAAGGTTTGAGTTCCCTGGCAGGATAGATGACTTCATTCTGGTAGATGAGGTCACTCGAGTCAAAGACATAAAGTGTCTGATATTCACATGAAAGCCAGTTTTCAAAGCAGCCCATGAAGAAAAGCACCCCCTTGCCATTTTCCTACACTCCATCAGTAAAGTCCAGGCTGCACCAGAACCCTTCTTTCCACAGTAAAATTTATCCCAGAATCCAATTCGTGCCCCCAAAGCAGACTCTGAAGCCAAATTGGATGGTTCTAATTTACAAAAATTGGTGGGGGACCCAGCGGGGGGTGCGTTGTGCAGAAAAATTGTCCGGAACGACTTGGACATTTGGCTGAAATAAGCTGAGTGACTTTTCCCCAAAGGAAATCATATCCTAATTGTTGCCACATCGTTGCAACTGGGTCCTTGGTTATTTTAAACAAGCTCACTGGTCTCTTTCAGCTCCGAGACCCTGGTATCAATTTTCTGGTAGAGAAACAGCAGACTTGGGAACTCGGCTTTCATCTAATCCTGTAGATTACAAGTAACTTTTTCATAATGCTACTGCACTGTGACAGCGTTATCTAAGGCAGCAACGCTAGGAGAGGTTTGGATTTGGGCACAGACAGAAACGTTGGAGTTTTTATTGCATGTTTTGTTTCAATAAAAGAATAAGACAAGCTCTGCCTATTACTGCAAATTAGAAATCTTTGCCCAAATAGCAAAGTCCGTTTATGACTTGGGTCTTGGACTGATCTTATTTGTCTCCGTTTCATGTGCTTTATCTGGTTTAGCACTTGGAGCTTGATGGTGGATTTGAGCAATTAGCTAACTTCCTCAAGCCATGGTTTCCCTTAAGTGAAATAGTACTGACTCCAAGAATGAATAAGGTAATCCCGTGTTTTGTAGAAACTGAGATGCCATCCATTGCAGGATGCTATATTATTTTGTCCCTCCAAAAGGAAAAAGCACTGACAATTAAACCACATCCCAAAGTTTTCTTATCATATGCTTTGTTGAAAAGTTTTTTAAAAAGATGTATATAAGCATAGATTTTAGTTATCTATCACCCTTGGCCCGTTGTTCAGAATATTTGCTGAAAACATCTTTTTAAAGATTTCTTTAGACATAGATTTTAATCATACATCACCCTTGGCATTCATAAAAAATGGAAATGAGATGTATTGGTTAAGGCCATAACCACTGCTTAGCTAGAGGCAGTTGTAAGAAGCCCTCAATTGAAAGACACTAATATCTCTGATTTCAGAAATGTTCAAAGGGGAAGAGGTGTACATTAGAATAGAGGAAACATACCAGTTTGGGACATGGTAAATACTCAATAAAAGATAGTCATTATAGCATTAATTATCATTCCTGCAAGGAATTGTAATGTGTGTAACTGCAAATTTTCTCTTTCTCCACTTTATAGCCAATGGAGTTTCAACATGTTTTGATGTCTGGGTTTCCCTGGTAAAAGGCAGCTCTTGCCAAGGCCTTACACTTGTCCTGGGTCTGACCACCTGGGGTCTCTGAATAGTTCCACCTAGGCGTCCCCCTTGACCTGGCTTAAGTCACAGGTTCATTTCTGAAGCAGGAGATTGGATGTGCTGTGGCCAGAACTGGGTCATGTGCCCACCTCTGGGTAGAGTTGGTCCGCCTAAGCTACATGGCCTGGGAGTGGGGAAAGAGTGGTTTCCTGACGAAAGATCAAGGTGCTGTATGACGAAAAAGGAGAAATGGCTGTGGGGCAGTTAAAACCATGCTGCTTGACTCAGTTCTCAGACAGCCACTGTTATTTTAGCAGCTGCCTTGGGCCCAGACCAACTCAGGGATTCAGGAATCCCCTGACACCCTCAAGTCTCCACAAGGAGCTAAGCAAACTCAGAAGCAGCCTGGCAAACTGTAAACAAATAACAAAATTTCTGTGAGCAGAAGCCACATCTCCACACAGGAGTCAGAGGGCTCTTTCTGTAAGGAGCATTGCACCTCTTCTTGAACGCACATGTAAGAATGGTAGAAGGTATCTGCCAAACTCAGCAAGATCACCTAACGTGCTTGTATTTCCTCTTGCATGATGCTAGCTACTACAAAAGTGCAGAGTCAAGTACATCTGAAACACTTTCATCAAGGTTAAGAATTCTCAGAAAGGACAGCAGCCATCAACTGAAGAGATATCAGTGAGAAAAATTGCCAGCTACTCATTCATTAACCATTAATTCTAACTTCATCCCTTCAACAATCCCTCAAGAATTATGCCAGCTTTAGATTTTTCTAGGTTTGAAGCATCTAATTTGCAGAGAATGTGTTCCAATATTATCAAGTCTTCTGCAGCCACATTTCCCAAAATGTGGATGTAAATTATTAAGTGTGATGTGAAAAAAAATAATTCCACCATCAAATAAGTTGGAAAAATACTGTGATTATTGTTGCAGGACTTCTCAGAGCCTTTAATGACAATTTTATTACCTAGTAGTTATTGAATTCCTAACACATCTAAGTGTCCTTCATGAAATATTTTAGTTTATTCTCTCAACATTAACATCTCTATGAGGTAAGGATTCAGAACGTGATTGCTATCCTATAGTTAAGAAAAATGAGACACGTGTTTAGTGACTTGAACAAGGGTGTGGCCAGAATTCAAATCAATGCTAACCCCAGAGCTCACATTTTTAAAGCCCTACACCACACTGGCTCCATTCAAGTGTTGATATGAGCCTCTGAGACTGAAATTAAAACAAGCAGATTTCGTTCAACTTATTTAACACAAAACCTTCTTTTGTAGGATCTCATGAATTTCAGCTTGCACACATCCCAAGTTGGAAGATGCCAGCCTAAAACAATTGTCCATTTTTCCAAGCTCCTCTGAACCAATATGTATGGAATATAAACCCCTAGCACATTCTAGGTGCTATATTTGGGGTGAGGATAGGACAAGATTCCTCCCTTAGGGAAACTCATTGTCTAGAAGACAAGATGATAGATAGACTCTTTGGTGCTGTGATGGACATACAAATAATGGACTGTGGACAAACCAACTCCACTTGGGGGCACCCTGGAATATCTCCAAAAGGACATGCAGCCAGGTGCAGTGGCTCTACACCTGTAATCCCAGCACTTCGGGAGGTCAAGGCAGGATGATCACTTGAGCCCAGGAGTTTGAGACTAGCCGGGGCAACATAGCAAGACCCTGTCTCTACCCCAAATTTTAAAACTAGCTAGCTGTGCTGGTGCACATCTGTAGTCCCAGCTACTAGGGAAGCCGAGGTGGGAGGATTGCTTGAGCCCAGGAGGTTGAGGCTGCAGTGAGCCATGGTTGTACTACAGCACTTCAGCCTGGGCAACAGAGTGAGATCCTATCTCTATCTCTCTAAAAAAAGGATAGGTTTGAAGTGCAGGCCTTAAAGGATGAATAGAGCCTGCCAAGCACATGCAAAAAAGGGGCAGAGATATTGCAAGCAGAGGAGGCAGCATGGTTACCTATACCTCCCCCCAGGAGTAAGGTTCCAGAAATAATTAAATGGCATGAGGTGGCCATAGATTTGCTTGTGAAGTTTGCTCCCAAACTTTCTATAACCAAGAAAATGGTATTACAGGAGATGCTATGAACACCTGTCTTTGTGAGAAGGAAGATTTGCCAAAAACCTACTGTCCTTGGGTGGTTTCAAAAGATGCTGATGGAGTTTTGCAGGGTCTTGGACACCACGCAGAAGCAGATCTCACAACAAACAGGGTAAGGTTGCTCCCCACAATGACCCTATGTGGCAGTTTTTAAAAAGGTTTGCAAATTATTTGGCCTTCCTCCTTCCAAAAGGTGGAGTCTAATTTCTCTCTCCTTGAATGTAGGTCAGACTTAGTGACTTACATTACTTTTCTTTTTTGAGACAGGGTCTCGCTCTGTTGCCTAGGTTGGAATGCAGTGGCACGATTATGGCTCACTGCAGCCTCAACTCCCAGGCTTAAGCAATTCTCCCACGACAGCCTCTCGAGTGGCTGGGACTATAGGTGTGCACCAGCATGCCTGGCTAAATTTTTATTTTTATTTTTGCAGAGACAGGGTCTCACTATGTTGCCCAGGCTGATCTCCAAGTCTTGGGCTCAAGTAATCCTCCCACCTCAGTCTCCCAAAGTGTTGGGATTACAGGCATGAGCCATGGCGCCAGTCCATGACTTACTTTTAATGAATGGAATATGACAAAAGTGATTCTCTGACTTTTGAGGTTAAATCATAAAAAGAATACAGCTTCTGCCTAGCATTCAGTGCTATTTGTTTCCGTTTCTCTTTCTTCCTCTCCATTACCCCCATCCCCACCTCTCTCTGAACACTCACTTTTGGAACCCAGCCTCCATGTTGTGAGGAAGCCCAGGCTCCCTGGAGAAACCACTTGGAAATATTTCAGCAGATGGCCGCAGCTGTGGTCTCAGCCAACGAAGTCACATGTGGAGTTCGTTATTTGTGCACTTAACTTATCCAAATTTAGCTAGACATCCTTGGTAGGTATGGTGGTCAGAGAGAAGGGAATCATCCCCCTACCTTAAAAAAAATAAAAGCCTATTTGTGTATTTCTCTTTTTCTGTATACTCCATGAAAAGAGGAACCACAGTAAAAATGCAGAGAAGAACAGCACAATTTATATGGGGGCTTTGGGGCTTCAGCGGGCTCAGGTCCTGGAGGTTATAAGAGTCTGCCTTACAGAGATTTAAAAACCTTTTTAGCAGGTACCATGTGAACTCCACTGTCTATAAAGCACCCACGCTCAAAACACAATAATATTAAGAGTATTCAAGAGACTTGGAGATTTCCATGGCTCTACGAGGCACTCATCTGCTCTGTTCAACCTTCTAAATGGGTGAGAATCTTCTGTTTACTCAAGACAAGCCACTTCCCTCAAGGAATAATGACAAGGGAGCTCCAGTCTGTGCTGGAGAAACCCCAAAGATTTCATCTGACAGTTCAGAGGCTGCTGCACACCATGCCAGGTGCTAGGTGAGATCTGAACCCAGAAGGGGAAGAGGGAAGCCATCCACCCTGCACTTAATGAACTTCCAACCAGGCCATCTTCCCGCCCACTATGGGGTAAATGCTGCCTGAAGGCCTCTGCCTGGGAGGGGCACTGCAAAGCTGTCAGTTTTCAATCACAGGTTGGAAGACTCTTTCCTGGTTTTTCTCATTGGTAAAAGGCAATTGGGTGTACCCATTCTTCGGTGCTTCAACAGCCAGGTTTGAAAATTAAAAGGTTTTCTTTTTGACTATCAGTTAAAGAAAAAATGGAGTTAACTGGAAAAGGGTGGTGGCTGAAAGCATTCTGAGTTGTTTGTTGTCATTATAATTGGGGTGTTGGGTGGGTCTCCTGCCTCCAGGCTCTGTGGAGCTACAGTGGTGGAGATGGGCTGTAAATAAGTAGCCACTGAAATAGTTAATTACTGCAGCAATAAATGTTACAGAGAAGTAAAGGGGATTCTGAGGGTATCTGATGGGAGTGGGGGACTCCATGTTCCCTTCCATTGCTATTTCAACCTTGCTTGAGTGGGTGCAAAAGACTCCTTGTGAGACGGCTTGCTTGGAGGGAGGAGGGTTGCAGCCAGCTCCTTTTCTTATAACCAGCATCCATATCATTACCCACGGGGCGCTCTCAGCAGGTGCACGAATGCACTCCCCCACCCCCACCACAGTCCACACAAATAAAATCCTAAGAATGGCCAATATATTCTGCAGAAAGTCACAATAGCCCACAAGAAGTAATGCATAAACTCATAACTTCCAGCCCAGGCTATTTAGCATCCCATTAAAAATATTCAAAATATAAATCAAAATTCATGGGAATAAGTAATATTCAATTTAGAATTTATGGCATTTTAAAATAGGATGATTTCCTCAAATGTGCAATAAATTTGGTTTTGTGGAATTGCACTCGTCACCTTATCGTGATGGTTGCTTTATCTACACAGCCCACCAAAGCGGAGACACTTTATAGAATCTAAATTCACAAATCAACTGTCGTCTTCACTTCACTGATTCACTGCTGATGGGCCTTTCACAAGGTAAAAAAAAAAAAAAAAAAAATCCCTTCTGAGTTGACAAGAGTAATAAATGAGGAGGTTAGCGCTGCCCATCCATCCAGCTGGCCCGCTGACCTGCCTGTGGTGATACATGGCAGAATAAACTCATAAACCAGCCGCATCTTTTGACCTCTGCAGAGTAAATGGAAACAGAAGAGCATTTATGATGATCATGGTGTTTAAGGATTATGGTCTGACCAGAGAATTATACAAAGCCAAAGGAACACCTTGAAAATAAGAACCCAGACCAGGTAACTGAGTCAAAAATCCTGAAATTTCGGAGAGGTTTTCTCTTTATCCATTTTTACTGCCCCTATGATCCTGTTGTTTAATAAGGTGAGAGAGTGCCAGTGTAGGACATATAACTGGGAAGGGGCACCTTTGAGTCTGCAGAGAAAACACCATTGAAACACTAGGAGGAAGGAGGAAATGAAGTTTACGGAATCAAAGGTTATGCTTATGCTGCAGATGTTCTCAGAGCTGCCTATGTACAGCTTTTGTGAATGTCAAGTTCTAACCCCAAATAAGGTAAGGAAAACCCTGACTTTGGCCAGTACAAGAAATGACTATAATTAACAAATTCACAGCCAGGAAGAGTTTTCTTAAAAATGTAAAACTATCTTTATTAAAAAAATGACTTCATTAACTTAAGTGTGGCCTATGCTTTGCAACATGTTTTTTGTATTTTTTTTTTTAAGGTACAGCCAGGTGCAGTGGATCATGCCTGTGATCCCAGCACTTTGGGAGGCTGAGGCAGGTGGATCACCTGAGGTCAGGAGTTTGAGACAAGCCTGGCCAACATGGTGAAACCCTGTCTCTACTAAAAATACAAAAATTAGCCTGGCATGGTGGCGTGCACCTGTAGTCCCAGCTACTTGGGAGGCTGAAGCAGGAGAATCGCTTGAACCTGGGAGGTCGACGTTGCAGTGAGCCAGGATCACGCCATTGCACTCCAGCCTGGGTGACAGAGCAAGACTCCATCTCAAAATAAATAAATAAATAAATAAATAAATAATGTACAGTTCTTAGAATGGAAAAGCAGTTTGCACTTCCTAATTGACGATATTCAAAGCAAAATACAATGATTAATTATGTTTGAAAGAGAAGCAAGAAACAAATTTAGTGGCATCTTAACCATGACACATGCAAGCATGTAGATTTCAATTTTCTGAACTCAACTCTGGGGCAGAAAGAATACCTAAGAACTCAAAATGCTAACATGATTTTGAATATCAGCCGGTATCCAGAAATGAGTTTCTGCTTTTAGAAATCCTCAACAGTAGTGACATATTTAAGCAAAGGCTAATTCTGACCTCATATTCAAAGTTTTTACCCAGATGCTCTTTTGGGAAGATGAAGGTGTTTTAAGGAACTATTTTAAATAATAAAAAATAATACAACATCATTATAGAAAAGTTGGAAGAAGAAAAAGATCAGATTATCTGCAATGAAGTCACCCTAACGCAACTATTTTTATGTGTTCACTTTTACTTTTACATATGTGCTCTTGCACATATATAATTTTATATATTTTTATTTCATGTTTTATTTTACTGTTTTTTATGCTAATTTTAATTTAAATGACTATATAATTATCTATCACATGGATACACTATAATTTAGCTTATAATTTTTGAACATTTAGGCATCTTCCAAATTTTCTTTTCTTTTTTTTTGAGATGGAGTCTCACTCTGTTGCCCAGGCTGGAGTGCAGTGGCATAGTCTCAGCTCACTGCAACCTCCGCTTCCTGGGTTCAAGTGATTCTCCTGTCTCAGCCTCCTGAGTAGCTGGGATTACAGGCAACTGCCACCATGCCTGGCTAATATTTATATTTTTAATATAGAAGGGGTTTCACCATGTTGGCCAGGCTGGTCTCGAACTCCTGACCTCAGGTGATCCACCTCTCTCTGCCTCCCAAAGTGCTGGGATTACAGGCATGAGCCACTGCGCCAGGCCTAAATTTTTAAATTATAAATAATAATCTGATTAATGACTTCATATTTATGAAAAATATACTCATTGACATATAAAATTTAAAAGACTAGTTAAATTGCCAATTAAATACCACTGAGGAGAGCACTAGTGAACCATAAGAGAGATCTGAGAAAGTTACTCAGAATAGAGTGACTCTGACTCTATCCTCTGTGTCTCTGAATCTGTCTTTCATGGGATCTATTTTTCTATGCCTCCACACTCCATTCTGAGTAACTTTCTCAGCTCACTCTTACGGCTCACTAGTGTTTTTCACAGATGAATATAGGAAGAATTTCACAGATGAATATAGGAAGAATGTGGGAGAACATCATATGTAAAGTATAGATGGAGGCCGAGAATTTCCTAGAACTGAAGAGTCATGAGTTCTCAAATAAAAGAAGCATATTAAATATTGAGAATAAATTGAAGAAATCCATATTCCTACATATGGTAATGAAAGTACAGAATACCAAAGACAGAGGAAAAATTCTGAAAGCAAAATCTTAGAAAAAAGAACTGCAATTAAAATGAAAATAGGCTTGCCTGAAGCAATCTAGGCTAGTAAACAATAGAATAATATCTTCAAGTTTTGAAGGAAACTAACATTCAAAATATACACAGTTAATTACTTAAAAGAGGATCAAATAAAAGTTGTTCAATAAAGGTAGAGTTTGCTACTCAAAGAACCTTGCTACTAATGGATAGCTTGGGGAAAGAAAATCTAAAAGTAGATTTCAAGAAGTTTGGGGAGCAAAATTGGTAAACTACATAGAGATCACATTCTACGATCATAATACAACTAAGTTATAAAAAGCCAATCTTTGTATGTATTTGGAGATTAAACAACAATAAAAACAGCCAAAACCTTCTACATAGCCATGGGTCCGGAAATAAAATACAGTAAAAATAATGAAATATTTAGAACTGAATGACAAAAGACTAGTTTTTGAAGCTTGTACTACAAAGGCAAAATGATAGTAAGTGAAATAACTATAGCATTGAAGTCACATATTATAGAAGAATTATCAAGCTAATTATCCAACTCAAGAATTTAGGAAATGAGCAAGTCTAAAGATGGTAGGAGGAAAGATATAATAACAGAAATTAATAAAATGGAAAACAAAATATTTTGATCAGCAAAATTAAAAGCTGTCTCTCTGAACAAATGAACAGACAAAGCTCTAGCAAGATTCGTTAAGAAAATAAGAGAGAAGGTCCAATGAACAATATTATCAAAAAGGAAACATAACCATGAATGCAATCGAACTTTTAAAAATAATCAGAGAAAGGCATGAACAGCTTTATATGAATAAATGTAAAAATTCAGATGGAATGGAAAATTTGTAGAAACATATAATAATCAAAATTGACTCAAGAAGAAATAGAAAACTTATATAGTACATTAAATAAATATAATCGGTAGTCACAAACCATTTTCCAGAAACACAAGGCTCAGATGACTTGTTAGGTGAGTGTTATCATCAAAGAACTGATAACCCCAGTTATATGCAATCTATATTCCAGAGCAGAAAAAGACGCTTTTCCAACTGACATCAAAACAAGACAAGGACGCTATTTAAAAGTAAAACCACGGAAATATCCTACTCGTGAATTTAGGTTTAATTTTCAGTGGAATTTTATTTCTCTATTTATTATGATTATGCTTTTTTTTAATCTGTTAGTGTGGTGAATTACATTAACACATTCAGAATAATAAGTGCAGAAAGAAATGCAGAACGAAAATAATAAATGCAGAAAGAAAATTCCAGTTCAACTCAATTCTTATTCATGACAAAAGCGATTGCAAACAGCAAATAGAAGGGATTTTCTCACCTTGATAAACCATATGTACAAAAACTCATAGCAAACACCATATGTTATGGTAAAACTTGAGGGATATTATATTCAAAGTCAGTAATAAGACACAAATGATCTCTATTTCCATTTTTATTCATCATTGTTCTGGTGGTTCTAGAAAGTGTAAGAAAATAAATCAAATAGGAAAGTAAAATAATTTTAAAGGCAGAAATAATATCACATTACTCATGTGCATTATTAATATAATTGTCTACATAGAAAATCCAAAAGAACTCTTATAATAAACTATAAGAAAATACAAAAAGAGCAATATAAAAGCAGTGAGATGTCTATAGAACTATCAAAAATGTAATTTTAAAAAACCTCATTTATAATAGCAACATAAATTTCTAAGTACCCAGAATTAAATATATCCCAACATGTATAAGTCCTTTACAATGAAAATTATAAAATTTTGTAGAAGATCATAAAATAGTGTCTAAATAAATTCAAAATGTTTTTGGAAAGAAGGTTCAATATCGTAAATGGTAGCAATCACTCTTAAATAAATCTATAAATTCAATACAATTCCAATAAAAATTCTAACAGCTCTTTCTCCGAAGGTGACAAGCTGATCCTAAAACTTATATGGTATAACAAGAGTTGAAAAACATTCAGGTGAGCACTCAATAAACTTTTAGGCACTGTCATCATTTCCGTCACCAGCACTATCATCATCATCATCATCATCATGATCATCATCTTGACAAAGAACTTCATGTCTCTCTAGTGATACTCAATTTCTGCTGTGATTTTCTTCTGAAAAAATGCAACTTGGAAAATGTAATTGCCATTTCATCAGCTACTGGAAAAAAGTGTCCCATGACATTGCTTTGCCAGCACAAAGACATTTAATTTACTGGAAACATCTAGTAGTTGTTGACTTCCAAGGTTCTGTGAGGCCCTTACAAATGACACTTTCTTACTCACAAAGGATGCCTCACCTGACAAGGTAATGCCAGGAGACAAAAAGACACCATTTGGGTTTGAATTGAGAACAGGGGTCTCTTTGGAATGAAGCCACACACATAGAGCAAGCATGATCTTGCTATTTTCTCAGGAACTGAGACTGCCCCATGATTTCTGTTTTTGTGACATTTGGTACTTCGCATGTTTTTCCACATGGAAATACTTTTCTAAGAATGAAGGCTGGAGTATTTCACTCAGTTATTAGGACTATAATTTTATCTACCCACTTCATGAATATTTATTGAACATTTACTATGTGCCAGTCAGGGCTCTAAATGTTAGAGATACAGCAGTAAACAAAACTGACAGAAAGGCCTTGACCTCAAGGAGCTTAGATTCTTGTTAGAGGAAGCAGACATAAACAAAGTAATTAAGTAAAAATACATAGTGTGTTACATAGGGATAAATGCTTAGGAGAAAAACAAAGCAGGAAAAGGGAAAAGCAGTAAATGTGAGGTGACAGTGGCTTAGGACAGAGGGAGGCAGACGGCCGAGAGTGGCCATATTGATAGCTAGGGGAACAGAGTTCTGCAAAGAAGTAACAGCATGTGCACAGTGTCTGAAGTAAGAGTGTGCTTGGCTCATTCAAGAGACATCAAGAGGGCCATTGCAGCTAAAATAAAGTGAGAACAAGGGCAGAGAAAGAGAAGCGGTCAGAGAAGCAATGGGGTGGAGCCCCATTGGTGTTGGGCCTTATGCATCCTTGTAAGGAATTGGCTTTTGCTTAGAGAGCAATAAGGAGCTACAGAAGGGTTTTGCGCAGGACAGTGACAAGATCTGACATATGTGGTTAAAGGATCCCTCTGGCTGCTGAGTTGTGTACAAACTGTTCAGGGGCTTTGGTGGAAGCTATTGCACTACATCCACTAATAGATGCTGGTGCTTGGAGACCAAGGAGGTGGCACAGGAGCACAACTGGAAATGTCCAAGGTATACTCTTCCCAAGAAGCACAGAAGTTGGAGGAATGCAAACCTCTCAGATGCCTTCTGTGGCCCCCCTCAGCACACTGTGGGGGGAAATCACATTATTTCAGGGTAAGCTTTATCAGAAGTACATGGGGACAATAGTCACATGAGGTGGTCACATCTAGGAGTGTGGAATGAGCTTTATTTTGCCTGACCTTAGTTTAGACACAGTCCCCTAGTAGACTCCTCTCCAGAGCAAGGACTAGAAGGCCAGACCACCAATCTTTTGTAGTACCCTTGGAAAGAAGAGTTTTATGATGCGGTTGACAGCTCCTCCAAATGTTTCAGTTCTCATGAACGCTCTGGAACAACTGCAGTTCAGTGATTCTGACATCCTACATTAGATAACAGATATATGGATGTAGACAGATATAGACAAAAAGAGATGCAATGATAAATCCTTGTTTATTCATTACCATTTATTTATTGACCAGCTACTATGTGCCAGACACTCCATTAAGCCTTTAACATAAATTATCCTATTTAATCCCCTAAAACAACTCAGCATGGGAGGTATAAATAACCCACTTTTACAGATGGAAAATTGGGACTTAGAAAAAAAGGTACAACTTACTCACATCTGTACAACTATTAACTAGTGGAGTTAATATTTACACCTGGCCTGGCCTCAAAGCGTTTTCCTCTTTTTACCATCCCACACTGCCTTGAACTGGGTTATGAACTTTGTTCTTTCTGTCAGTGGATTCTGGCTGACTTTCATGGAAGGTTTTTTTTGAACACAAATTTTATCTGAGCAGTCCCCATGACTTATTTTTTCTCTTAAGTAAATAGTATAGAGCAGGGGTTGATATGTTTTTTATTAAAGGGTCAGATAGTCAATACTTCGGGCTTTGTGGTCGTGTGGTATCTGTTGCAACTGCTCAAGTCAGGTTGTAGCAGGAAAGTAGCTTTGGACAATATGCAAATGAATGGGTGGGGCTGTGTTCCAATACAACTTGCTTTACAAAAACAGGTTGGATTTGGCCCTTGAGGCATCGTTTGTGGACCCCCGATGTCAAGGCTGAACGAATGACTTTAGGATCTAGGCTGACTGCATTCAAATGTTCTACCACATACTGGACATGCAAACTTCGAGTTATTTAACCTCACTATGTAAAATTGGGGTAATAGATTATAGGGTTGTTGTGAGAATTAAATAACTGAACTTTTTTTTTTTTTTTTTAGAAATTCACAAATAAAAAGTATTATTGTGTGCCCACTCCTAGTTCAAAATTCTTTAATTAAAACCAAGAATGACTTATGGCAGACACCAGTCAAGGCAAGCCAACTGACTTTAAGATCTCCAAAGAAAGAGCATAATGTTTCGGGTGAGATCAGATAAATTCTCTGAACATACTCTTTATGTGTTCACCCAGGGCATACTTACTGAGCACCTACTATATGCTAGACACACAGCAAGGCTGGAAGGTGCTAATGCCCTGCTGTGCTCTATGCTAATGTTTGAGCTTAGGGGAACACTTATTTTGGTTATCAATGAAAAAGAAAAGAACTTTCAAACAAAACAATTGTTATAATTTAGTGCTGTAGTATTTCAAAACCAATCCACTAAGCAGTGACCCTGAGGTTGGTAAGTACAATTCACCTCTGGATTTGACTCCAATTGAGTTTAGGCATTACAGTTTAACCACCAGGGTATTAATTGAAGCACTAGAAAATATCTCTGATCAGTTTCATTATCTAATGGCATTTGGGTTTTCTAACGCATCTTAATAAGGGCTGTTGCATATGCATAGATTAACCTGGATTTTATGTGGAACAGTTTACTTTGATTAAAAAAAAACAAACAAAAACTAGTCACATTATTCTTAGGCTTACAAGTATGCTTATTTTTCTTATTAACTTTTCAAAATAATGTCTGGATTTCACTTAAAGCCATTAGTACCTTTTTGTTTATTAAATTAATTGCCATAAAAATTATCTCCTGTTTTGATTTCCATATCAGAATAGAGTTCCCTAATATTACTGAGTACAAGAGATGCATTCTTTCAAGTGTTAAATAATTTCTCAAAAAGGAGTAGCTTTATGCTAGACATAAGATCTCATTTTCTTTAACCTGACTTATTTTGAGAATTAAGTGTACCATTTGCTAATTAAATTACTCAGTACTGACACTAAAACTTTCTGTTTAAAACCTGATTTGAAAAAAATTTCATTTGAAATATTAGTGTACATTGTTCTCTCAGAGTGTGGGAATGCAGCTATTCCATGCTTGATACATGATCTGGATTCTGCAAGGTTTTATTTCTATTTGAAAGCCTACTGAAAGCATATTTTAAAATAAAAATATTTTAGCTGCAATCATATCAGTTTATTAACTACTGACTGGGTTTGAGTCAAATTTGGGGACGGAGGGGGGAATGAAACAAGAAATAACCGAGTCCTAACCTAATAGAAACGAATTGTAAAAAGACCACTTTTCTCGAAGTTGGCCCTTGTTCAAGCTACATATGGTCACATAATCTTTTGAAAAGCACAATTCAAGTCTCAATTTAATTATGTAATAGCGTAAATGGAATTACACTGCTGATGAAGTTTAGTGCTTCAGCTCAAGCACACACTCACTGGGCTGGCAGAGTGACTGTGACTCAGTTCACTCGGCCATCATAGCAGCCCAGGATGCCTGCCCTGCTCAATTTCCTTGAACTAAATCTCAGTGGCTGAGCTGGATGGGCTCCTCCATACTGATGGATCATCAATGCAAGGTTAGTAACTGTTTTATGGGAATACATTATGTCCTCCATCTCTCTTCCTCACATTGTTTTGGGTAACAGGGATCAGCTCATGGAAACACTTTGGATCTTGTAGAAGAGATCCAGGGTGGATAGAGACTGGGTAAACTTCCTAACATTCAAGTCTTCCTGAGCGATGTAATTCTCTCATATCTGTCTTGCAGCTTCCACGTGGCTAGTCATCTGCAGGAACCCAAAGGACCTTTAGATCAGGCCTCCTTCCTTTTATAGATGAAGCAACTAAAAATATAGATGAATACCTTTGACCTGGGAAGCTAGGAAAAAGGAGTCGGAGCCTGGCTCTTTTGATTCCAGTCCCGATCACTGGGTCAACAGCACCCGCCACTGTGCAGATGGCCAAGCTGGACCCTCTCCTTCTAGGGCACAGTCAGCACATGCTTCCATCATGGCACATGCCACAGTAGACTTGAAATTCTTCAAGGAATTGTATTTTATTCCCTCTGTACTCTCAACACCCAGAATGGAGCCTATCATCTATTTATAAATGAAACTATGATGTGAGAACAGTTTCTATACACAGACATCGAGGATCTTGAAGCTTTATGAATATATTAGCTCAGAGAGACTTGTTTCTCAGATGAGAAAATAGAGATCCAACAAAATTAGATTATTTGTCCAGGATCTCATGACCAATAAGTGGCAAAAGGGGATATGGACCCAAGCTTGTCTCCAAAACCCAACCTCTTTGTATCATATCCAGAAATAATGTAATGTAAGGTGGAGACAATGGTAAGTTCTTGCAGGGATCATATTTGAGATTTGGAGAAGGGGTCACCACTGGTCAGGAAAATGCCTTGGCACAGCTACCTTTCAAGGATCTTAAATAACAGCTGAGCCCAAGAGCTTTCTCCCGGGCTGATTTTCCCATGGGAGTTGGCCCATAGCCCTACCTTTCTGCTATTAGACCTGAAAGCCACAAGAGATTAGTCTCAGGAATTTCAGCAAAGGAAGAGAACATGGTGGCTTGGATAAGCAGAGAGCTTGTCAAAGTACTTTCAATAAGCCCCAAAGAGCTGTGCTAATGCAGGGCAGGCCACAGCTCATGAGCCACTTAGCAAATTGAGCTTCAGCCTTTCAGTGGTGGGGACAGCCAACCATGGCTTCTGCAGAGAGCTCCCTGACAGAAAGCCACTTGTTGGTTGCAGTGATGCCCCCTACTTCCCAGCCTATCTTATTCTCTCTTCTCAAAATCACAGACTGCCCCTGAAAGTTGTGAAGCCAGTGTTTGATCACTCAGCCCCATTCTTGCTAAGTAGGTACTTATCACTCATTACACAACACCAATGTAACATCGTCTGTGAAAAAAACAGATTTGTGGTGATATTTCTGGCCTTTGAGACTGACATCCTAAGACAGATGTTTTCTCACACTTGATAATTTGCTCCTATCAGACCTAAGACTTCTGGTCCAAATGAACCAGGGTAATGTACAGAGTAACTCTTTTTGTGTTTCATACTCTGTAACCTTGATTTTTTTTAACCCCTATGATTGTATTCACTTTCTGACTCTCGCAAAAAAAAAAAAAAAAAAAAATCCTCCTAGGAATTAAAGATCTTCTCTTTTTTATTTTAAATAAGATAATAAGAGGTAATAACTCACCATGCTTCTCTTTTTGCTTGGATTGCCAGGAAGCTCAGAGCCAAAATTTGTTTTTAGTTGCAAACATTTTCCCTTGGATTAGCTCAAACCGCCATAATCATTGCCCATCACCCTTGTATGTCTCAGCTTTGGGTTTTTTAATGTTCTTTTACGTTTCTGTCCTTTTGGGCAGGGGTGGGGGTAAGCTACCTTCATTCCTTTTTTGAAAGGCAGGGGATATAAATAATTGAATCATTCTTAACCTCAATACACACTGCAGATAAACGTAGCCTTTCAAAAATGATCCTTCTCTTCACTCTGCCACTCTCAAATTCCCACCGGTGCATCCTTCATCTGCGCAGAGAAGCTCTGGCTGTTTCTGTACCTTCTATTTGGCCTGCAGCCTAGACCGCAGACACAGAAGCTGAGTTAGGGCCCCCTCCCTAAGTGCTCAGGAGGATCAATGTTATTGCCACTGGCAGCTCCCCGGCCCCCGCCGAAGCCTCCTTCCAACAGGTTACAGGCTCAAGATATTTTGATGGTTGTTATCACTTATTATGGTTGACATATAACCATCTGAGGATAGCATCTATTTTAATGTCTGAATTATTTTTTTCTAAAATTAATGGGCCACATCCTAAAACTCTCCCTGTTACAAAAGACAATTTGATTAATCACAAATAAAGCCCCTCTGAGCATAAACGAATAAGGTTGGAGCCACTTCAAGTTATTTTTCCTCTCTGATAAAACCATTATCACGTTTACAGCTTTTACAATGCCGAACCACATTCCTTTGATCATCTTATAAAATTAATTGATCTTGCTTATCTATTGTTCTATTTTAAATCATTTAATTGAGGATATTAAGAGAAGTAATGGTAACAACGAAAGCATTTATTAGGCATTGATGTTTAAACTTACAGTGTGATTTCCATAATCTAAATTTCTCTATCACCAAACTCTATTCTTGTGGGAATTTACATATAGAGCACCTCTAGCCACAAATAATTTGCTATTGCTTAACGTCCTGAAGGACAGCCATACACTGTGGCAAATCACTGCAGCTATACTTAATTTTAATTATTCTTTTAAATCAGATAGATACCCTGCAGTGAAATTCTTATAATTAAATAGAAATTAAAAGTTTCTAAAAGCCTTAACTTCAAATTTAAATGCAAATGAATGCACCGGAATCAAAAAGATCCCCCACTCCCCCACTCCAAAATTACAAGGGATTGTCTAAAACCTTAGACCAATCATGAAACTTTATTTTGGTGCCAGAGAGATCCTTGGGGCCTAAATTTATTCCACTTTGCAACACCTGGCCAGTGCCACCTGCTAGATAACTCTGGAAGACCCTGTTTTTCCAGGTGACAGGTGTTCAGGATAATTATTTTGGTTTGGGTTCCCCTAGAAGTAGGCGCCAAGATGAGGATTCATGTGCAGATTGTAGGGAAGTGGCCCCAGAAAACAGGATGGTAAATGGAGGAGTAAAACAGGGAAAGGAAAGCAGCCAATAAAGAGTGTTATCAAGCAAATCAAACTGGGGCTCAGCACTGGTGGGGAACACTGGGAGCAAGTATAGAATGCACACACTTCTTGGAACTGTCCTGTCCAAGACGGGAGGGAGCTGGGGTATTTGTCACCAACTTTCATCATTCATGAATGTGGGCTGCTTCCAAAGAGCATCATTTCCCTGCATGTGAGCCCAGTCAGTGCTGCAGCCTGAGAAAGATCCCAGGCAAAGGGATGCAGGAGCTTAGACTTCCTGAAGGCCCTGAAGTGACAAGACCTGACGGGCACCAACAGTGTCTGCTACAAAAATCTAGCCTAGATGTTTCAAACTAGCAGCTCACTGCCTGAACTCAGCATGTGGGTGTGTTTTACTTAACCCATGCAAAGTTTACTTTAAAAAAAATTGGAAAATTTTGCCTAAGAATTGGGATTTCCGCATCCTTTTGAAAAATTTGACCTAACCAATCTAAGGTAGGAATGGGGTCTTTAAATCAAACCAACTAGCAAATATTTGGTGAGTAAGTTGTATGTTCCAAGTATTTTATTTACCTTGTAGTAGGTACAAAAGACCCTAAGATTAGGTCCTTTTCTTCCAGAAAGTGGCAGACCCTTTGTGGCAACAAAATTGTATCAAGGTCTTACCTGCAGCTCAGAGGGAGGATCGGATCCCAGAATTCTAGATAACTGTGTGAAGCGTCATTCTCCAGCTGCTCCCAAGACAAATCTGCCCTCCACATCTACCGACAGTCTGGCCCTGGTGATAGCAGCAAGCACTTATAGAGCACTATGGTGTTCCATGAACTCTTTTTTGTGTAGTGCATGCATTTAGATTCATCGAATTTTCACAACAACCTACAGGGTAGGAATCGTCTTTCACATAGGCAAATTGATGCTTGGCAAAGGTAAGTGACCTGTCCAGGGTAACACAGTAAGAGGCAAAGTGGGATTTGAATGCAGACAGTCTGATTCCTGGGTTTCAGCCTCTAACGCTTAGAAAGCAGGTTTTCCAAATGCCTGCCAGGCGCAGTGCCGATGCCGAGCTCCTCCCTCTTGTCCCTGTTGTCCTCCACTCATGCACTCCTGGCAATTCAGAACCCAGCTTCCTTCCTCCTTGAAGCCTCTTCCTGAAACTCTGGCCCGCTCCAGTCTCAAAGTTCTGCTGAATTCTGCAACACTTTTCATTTGAACTCTGCAACCTGATACTGAGTCCCACACGGTGGATCATCTGTCACTGACAGGGGTTACAGTGTTGAGGGTGGGAAAAAAAACATGACAGGTACAACCACAGCTGGCAAGGTCAAATTCTCATCCAAAAATAATAAAAATGGCATTAAACATATTTAAAAAAATTCAAATCAAAATTTTAGAAGGCATCTGTTTCTGAAACAAATCAGCTTCTTTGCCATTAAAAAAACTCTCTGGAAGTTAACATTGGCTGTGACCTCAAGGTGCTCCAAGGAATGTTTGCCCTCTGATTTTGTGTCATAGATCCTTATGAAAGTTTTCAAGCTTGCTTTTACTGATTTGAAAATTTAATGTCACACACATCTGAAATCTTGCTGGTTTTCTTTATCCTAAAAAAAAATGATCAAAGTCCTTAAGGATACATTTTTCTACATTGTCTCAGAGCCAAAACTCACATGGACAGAACAGACCTCTTCTCCTTACACAACACCCTAGATCTCCCAGCAGAAAACTTGAAAGTCTTCAGGGGTGGGTGGGTCGTAAGAGTAAGTAAAATGAGTCAATTAAGGACTGGAACAAATTGGGGTGCACATGCCTCATCTCATGGGGACATCAGCTTCTCAGCTCCAGCCAACTGTTGCCCGACAGGAAAATGGGTGCCTTTCGATTATTGAGGGAAAGCCAGAAATTCATATTTTAATATAAAATCTCCCAGCTTTTAAATGTTGATAACTAATTTAATTATATTTTAAATGGCCAAATTCACATGTGTGAGCTGCAAAAACCCAGCTGTGGGCCACCAGATTGTGGAGTGTGATCAGAAGGGTCAGGATAATCGTTTCACTGTTGTGTTGTTTAAGAGCAGGAACTTGTCCTGTATGAATGATGGCAGAGTTTAAAGTTTTGGAAATGACACATAAAACCAAGGCTGTAATTGCAGAGGGATTGTACTTTTTTTTATCGAGGTGTTCATAATTAGTTCTTGTGCATTACATCTTTTCCCTTTCCAATATTGTAAGCACCCAATTGCGTCTTGTGCCTGTCCACTGGGTGGCAAAAATCTATAGGCATCTACTCTGTGCCAGCCACTGCTCTAGACACTGGAGAAATGACAGTTAACAAAAAGGCTGAAATTCTCTGCCTTCATGGAACTCACCTCTTAATTGGGAAGATGATGTCCAGCACACTTGGGATACAAAGATTCAAGGGCAAGCACTGAATATAGACACACAGAAAGAACTGATGTCCCTTGGTCTAAGCTCAATGTGGCCCAGCTTTGCCAGCTACACAGCATGCTGTTCTTTTATGCATTAAAATCGAGACCCTCATAGTCGTCTTTAGAACCGCATTTTCGCCTACATGTAGTTATAACCCAAGCTAGATTGAATATAAACTCCAGCACATTTCTTGCTTCATCCCTGCCAGCTTTGATTGTTTCAGCGAAAACCATTTAGCAGACAAAATATCTCCCTTCCAAGAGTGATCATCTCTTAATCTGTCCTTTCAGGCTGAAGTCACTGGGAGATACTGAAGGGCCGTGCATGTTATTTGACAAGTGTCACATCTGTTACAAAAGTGGAGATGCAACCTTACAGCATTGCATGGTGCCATTTTGAACCTGGCGTGCTGGCAAGGTGCCATTAGAGGGTAACAGGAAACCTGATAGCTCAGAGCTGAAACACAAGATACAAAGTAGTTATTTGCTGTGATTATGATCATAACCCTAACATCAGACTCACACACTCATTTTGCTCCAGACATGTGCAGATGCGGCGCAGGAATTTCTGAGCTGCTCTGTGGCTGAGAGAACTAAGACATTTCAACAACGTATAGCATTTCAGAGTGAGCCTTCCCCTCACCCCAACTCCCATGCTTGCAGAAATAACACAAACTCATGGACACACACAATAGATCAGGGACAGGAAGCCAAGGAGCAGTGTCCTTACTAAAAGGAATTCAATAAAGTGTTGGTAAAAGTAAGTCTTCCTTTCTCACATACATAAGTGGACATAGTGCTGGAGTAGAATTAAAATTCTGGGTTCCAGTTTTAGCTCCAACTAAGTTGCATTACCAGAAGGTAGTTTTATTAGTTGTGCCATGTTGGTTTTTTCCCGAGTTGCCACAGAGCTGCCCATGTGTTATTCTCTCTGCAGAATACTGCGGGAGCCCTTGCCTTGAGAAGAAGCTTAGTAAACATCTCCGTTGAGAGGCTCATTTTACCGATGAGTGGACAGAGGCCCAGCAAAGCTAAGCACTTTCCTCAAAGCCACACATCAAGCATCTCCTCGGTTCCAGGCAGTGCCCTAAGTAGTGGAACTCACAGATGACTGAGACCAGGGTCTAGGGAGGAAGCATGGCACTTCACTACTACATGGATCAGGGCAATGGGTAAGGTGTTGGGGAAGTTACAGCTGAGTGATACCAACTCCAGGACTCTGATCACAGATCTAGTCCTCCCTGCCTGCACCAGAATCCCATTCTCCTTTTAAAATAATGACTTATTGTTACTTGAAGAGCCATTTAGATTCACTAATCTATCTAACATTGACACTGGAGAAAATACAGAGTGTGTATAGGTTCTTGGGATTTAAGGCGTATCAGTCAGGAGTTTATTGATTGTGAGTGACAGAAAACACAACTCTAATTGCTTAGCAAAAATAATTATTTTAAAATGTATTCTTATAAATAAAAAATTAAGATATCTGCCTTCAAGCATGGCTTGATCCAAGGGCTTTAACATCATCATCAGGACTCAGTTTCTCACCACCTCTGGATTCTGCTTCACTCTGTTGGCTTTATTCTCAGACAGACTTTCTCTGTGGTCACCCCTGGTAGCTCCAGACTCACTCTGCCTAGCTCCACGTCCCGCAGAAATAGAGTGCTGCTCTTCCTCATGAGCTTAAACGGAATTCCTATGCTTGACTCTCATTGGCCCAAATTGAGTCACATGTTTATCTCTGAACCAATCACTGTGGCCAGAAGGATGGGATTATCTGATTAGCCCAATCAAAACACAGGTGAGGGTGGAGTCAACACCACCCAAACTACTTTGACTTTAATATGAGATTTAGTTAACCCTGAAGGAAAATTGAGAGGATTGTCAGATGGGTGATTAAGTGAAAGTAACAAAAGCTAACCACCAAAGTAGGCCAGACCTTGGAGAGAAAGCTGGGAGTGTGGGGAACCCCCAGATTGGTAGTAGAACTGGAGAAAGGTGGAGAGGAAGTTTCCAAAACCTCTTACAGTTCATTCAGGGAAACGTGTGTGATTTTAGTTTTAAAGAATTAACCAGATTTAGCAATTTCCTGAATTTGTATTCTGAAAAACGATGGCAGCCAAACACCAGGCACTTTCAAATTCGCTTCCTATTGCTAGCATGCTGACAAATTGCCAATATACATGCAGCAGACGTTGTTAAGCCCCTCACATATTTATGCTGACTTCACGGGAGCAATAGATTCCACGGCGGAGACACTCTTGCATATTTATTGGAAAAGTGCTCCTCAAGGCATGCTAGGTGTTGGCTTACTGCCTCTCCGTCTCTATTTCCAGGCGTCGTAAGTATTGATTTGAATAAAATCGTAATTGCAACAGAAGCCTTTGTGACTTAACTAGAAGCAATACACTCTACAGTATTCGACATACCATTTGATGTCATTCTAGACTGTTCTTGACTCCAGGTGACTAATAATGTTCTAGATTGCTTTACTTTCTCCCCTTGCAGATGCCAGATGGAATGACACAGATTAAGAGGTCGGGAGTGATCAGTGTTTACAGCTGAACAGAGGGGGGGAACACACGCTACATCAGGCCCAGGTTTGCTTGTAGAATTGTAACCCCTTTGCAGCCATTTCTTTCATATACGCAGGGAGAAGACTAGGGTGGCCCTTATTCTCAGTTCCTCCTATTGTAGAGAAAAGAGGTGGAGGAGTGGCAGTAGGAGAAAAACCAGAGTCCAACTGTGTGAGAGCATGTTTCAGTTTCACAGTTTCCCACAAGGCTTGAAATCAACAGCATTTGGGCATGAATCACCCTGCCATCAGCCCCCAGAGCTGGGTCTTCTGATGGATTCATCCTTCCGCAGACAAAGACACACACTGTTCTCTGGTTCTAAAGATGATGGACCGTTCGTGGGGCACGAGTCTGGGCATGTATCCCCAGGCTTGGAAAATCTGTTTTCCCTGACTGTGGGCCCCTCATGACCAACCACATGGGTCTATGAGAAGTCTGACCTGGGCAGGGCATGTGGAGTTTGAGTGTGAGAGTGACTGGGTGAGGAAGGGACAGAACCCATGATTCTGGTTTCTCCCCAGGAGTGGCCAAGGAAAGGGAGATCGGGACCCTTCAGTGTTCCCCATGCACAGGCATGGATGGCAGGGAACAGGACACAGACCAGGAATTACAAACAGAAAAAGAAAAAAGAAAAGAGGTTGTTTACCAATGAGACAGCAGGGGGACAATCATGTGCAACATTTTCTAGATAGTCAAAGCTACCCCAAAACCAAAAGTTAGTTATCTAGATGGACTTATCACCACTTACATGTATAAACTTCCCAGGGGTACAATTGAAGAAGAAATGCCTCTTCTGAAGGTGTGAATTTCCCGGGCATTTCTGTCCTTTCCTTTCGACAGTGAACCAGGGTTTCCTGAACGCAGGTCTGAGCGCCGCTTGGATCTGCACCTCCTCTCCCACCTCTCCCTGACACCAGCTTCACATCCTGAAGTTTAAACAAGGAGACAGCATTACACGCACTCCAGCAGCTTCACAGAGGGGCTTTTGGACCTGGCCTTGAATAAGAGAAACAAGTAGATATTCCTTCAACCAGTTGTCTGGGAAGACACCCTCTATCCTGGGAGAGGAGCTATTTAGATTCAGATGTCCTCAAATAGCTCTTGTCTTGTCTAGAGGATGACAGATGTGTAAACTACTATGAGAACAATTCACCTAGGTTCTAATGATAGTGCTATTTTTCAGAAGAAGACAGTGACAGTGGGGTCCCGAGAGAGAGATAGGCATAACTTGGGAGGAAGGAAGTGGTGGCAGAAAAGGTATGCACTGGTCCTTGAGACACTTGACAAATGAGGATGGCACAGGCTCACACAACATTTCCCTCTGCCAGGAGCTGGTCCACATGCTTCACATCTGATATGATTTGGCTGTGTCTCCACCCAAATCTCATCTTGAATTAGTTCCCACAATGCCCATGTGTTGTGGGAGGAACCTCGTGGGAGGTAATTGGCTCATGGGGGGACGAGTCTTTCCCTTGCTATTCTCTTCATGGTGAATAAGCCTCATGAGATCTGATGGTTCTATAAATAGGAGTTTCCCTGCATAAAGTTCTATTCTCCTGTCTGCTGCCATGTGAGACGAGCCTTTCTCCTTCCACCATGATTGTGAGGCCTCCCCAGCCACGTAGAACTGTGAGTCCATTCAACCTCTTTGTTTTGTAAATTGCCCAGTCTTGAGTATGTCTTTATGAGCAAGCATGAAATGGACAAATACAACATCCATGACATCCTTTCATCTTTACAAGTCCACGAGGCAGGCACAGCTATTGTCCTAGATGAGGAAACTGAGGCACAGAGACAAGGCCAGGATGAGGGTGCAGCCCTAGAGTGAGTGCCTTCTTATATTCTGCACTCGAATCCTAGCCAGCACTGAAAGGTCAAGTAACTTGCTGAAGGTGACACAGCTAGTAAGTGGCAGAGCTGGGATCTGGAGCAAGGCAGTCTGGCTCCAGAGTCAGAGCACATAACCAAGCCCTCCTGCTCCTTCACAAATGCTTATGCAGCTCCCACTGGGAACTAGGCCCTGCTGGAAGCTCTGGGTAGAATGGTGGGAAACAGATGCTGTCCCCGCCTATAGTAGAGAGGTTTACAAAATAAGCAAATGTAACATTACAGCTGTGATAAACACTGCAAAGGCAAAGTTCATGGTGCTATGAGGATAAGAGGCTCTGATCAGTCCAGATGAGAGCAGGGGTCAGAAGAGCAAGGACAGCTTCCCTGATTGACAACTGGGCAGAGATCAGAAGCCTGAGTAGGAGTTCATTAGATGAAGGAAGGAATAATGTTGCAAGTGAAGGGAATAGCACCTGCAAAGTCCACATGGCAGGAGGGAGCACGGCCCCTCCTGTGGCTGCAGAGGAGGAATGAATGAGTGGACACATGAAGAGGTGGGGCCAGGCACAACCTTGAAGATTATAGCAAAGAGTTTGGTGTTTATCCTGAGGGCAATAGGGACGGGCTGGGAGGAGCTCCAGTAAAACAAACAAATTAACTAACAGATGCAGAATCGTTGTGTTTGGGAATCTGTAATTTGTCAAGGCTGGGACAGAGTGGGTTCCTTAAGTGAGGCCAGAAGGGTGGAGATTTGGGAGAGTCAAGGATTCTCAGGAGGATATCCTCTGCCTGGCAGGCTTGGGTAACTCCCAGGTAAGGTGAAACAGGGAAGGATTTGGCCAGCTTTGCAACAGAGTGGAGAAGAATGGAGAGAGAGGAACTGGAATCAGGGAGATGGGTGAGGAAGTTGTTGCAAGGTGGAAGAGTTGTCAAAAAGCTAAGGGTGTGGCACAAAATAAAGAGACATTAAGGGGGCACAACAGCAGAGACACAGCCACCAGCTGGAGGTGGAGGATGAGGATGGCAATAACAACAGCTCTCCAACACTTTTGCAGTTCAGCCATTCTGGTAGGTGTTCGTGCAATCTCATTGTGGTTTTAATTTGTATTTCACTGATGAATAATAGTAACAAGCACCTTTCCATATTCTTACTGGGTATTCATATGTCTTCTATGAAGTTCCAGCTCAAATCTTTCAGCTATTTTTGTATTATTTTGCCCATTAAAAAATAGGGTTGTTTGTATTTTTATTATTGATTTACAGGTGTTCTTTATATATTGTGGATATAAATATACAATTTGTATTTTCTCCCAGTCTGTGTTTAGCTTTTTAATTTTCACAACAGTTTCTTTCAATGAGAAGATTTTTTAATCTTGATGAAGTTCATTTTATCAATATCTTCTCTTTTCTTATTAGTTCTTTTTGCCTCCTGTCTCACAAATCTTGACCTCTCCCAAGATAATAAAAATATTATCTTCTTTCTGGCTTCTTGAAGAAGCCTTGTGGTTTATTTTTATAAACCAGTCCCTGTTGACATTCTGGGGTGCCAGGACAATAAGTGATTGGAAAGATTTGAGCATTTATTTCTCTTTTTGAATGCCAGCTCTTGTCCTGCCTCCATCCACCACATAGTCAAGGACCTCATTAACACTTGCTTTCTAATTCCTGACACTAGTAATCTGTTCAGTAATCAGGTAAGCACATTGCTCAACCTTCCAGGTTTCCAGAGGGAAGAAGCAGACATCCTGCCTCCCAGAGAGAAAGCGTGTGTGCATTTTTGGTTTGTGTTTAATCACTTATGGCACAGAGTCTGATGCTGGTAAAATCTTACTTGCATTATCTTTATAAAATATTTAGTCTTTTAATTATGTGAACTGCCAAGATTCTGGTGCATGCTTTAGTCATTTCCCAATCAAGCCTTCAGTACAATCTCTCAGACGGCCTCTTCCGAGCATCTATCACATGCCTACAATCTCTCCAAACCCATAAATCATATTTAAATGCTTTCCATATCCCATAATTCTCCTTCTACTGCTCTATTCAGTTAATTACACTTGCTCCCTACTCATCTGAGACATACAGTTTAGGGCCGGGATTTGGAGAGAAGAAAAAAAATCAAAAACAAACTTCATAACAAAAATTCCTTCATATTTGCAAGGTTTAATCCAGGTTTGTGTTCCAGCTTGCACTTTGAATTCTTTCCCTAACTACCTCTAAGTAATTCCATCTGCCTCTGGGTTGGTTCCTACCTCTAAACCCACTGGTAGGAATCCCTTTGTGTAAGGATCACCTTCAGGATTTTGTTGAAGATGTCTTCATATTTAATATGTTTCTAACACATCATCATCATCTCACTCATTCATGTCAATGCCAGCAGGCCATATCACTCAATTTTCTACAAAGAGTTGAGAATGAAAAAACCTGCACAGTACAGCCAGCTGATGGGTAGTGATGCTATTTTTTTAAAAAACAGTAAAAATAAAAAGCATTTGTAAATTGTGTGTGTGTATGTGTGTGTGTGTCTGTAATTGGGTATAATAGCTAAAGTCATAACCATAATGCTATTAAGATAAGCCTAACACTGATGAGATAGAAGCAGGAAAGATTTATCCAGTGCTGGCCATCAGAAGAGAAACTTGCTATTTCATAACAGTGAAATAAAACTTAATGCAAAAGCTTTATCAAAAGCTTGATACAAATTCCAGCTGGGAAGACAGGCAAAAGACAGAAAGCAGGTTTCTCCTGTGGTCTCCAAGGCCTGTGTGATCAGCTCCTGGCTTTCCCTCTGGCCTCATCTCCCACTGCTCCTTCCTGCCCTCTGTTTTAAGCACACCAGCCTCCCCACTGTTCTTCAGACACACCATGGGTGTTGCTACCACAGGGCCTTTGCACTTGCACTTTCCTCTCCTGGGAATGCTTTTCCTGGACTTAGCTCCCCTACTTCCTTATGCCTGGATTCCAAAAGTCGCCTTCTCAATGAGATCTTCTTTGGCCCTTTATCTAAAATTTCAAAAACACTTCTCCAAAGCATCATGAACATTCTACTTCTCCACCTTATTTTCTTGGCCTGAGCACTTGTGGCCATCAAATATGCTATCTATTTAACTTATTTTTTTCTTATCATTTGCCTTCTACTAAAATGAAGCACCGTGAGAGAAGGGATTTTTCTTTTATTTTGCTGAGTGCCATATTTCCAGTGCTGGCATACAGCTGATTCTGAAAAGACATGAGTTAAATGAATAAACAAGTAAAATCACAAAAATGGGTAATTCTCAAAGCACGGAAACAGTGTAGCACATACCTGTGGAAGAACTGTTCATGTAAATATGGAAACTGAGGAACATCAAAGAAAGCAAAGTTGCTAAGACAAGCTCTGCTAGTTGCCAACTCATTATTCCATCATCTCTTCTTCTTTTCCATAGAACCCTGACTGGGGGAAAGCCAACGTGGCAGCCAATCAAAAACTCCATTTCTCAGCCTCCCTTGCCTGTTGGAGTGGTCTCATAACTAAGTTCTAGAAATAAGAGGACATTGTTGACTGAGGTTTCTAAGAAAGTGCCTTAAAAAGTTTACTGACTCAGCTGAATGGGGTCCTTTTTGCCCTCTCTCGTTCCTCTTGTTTCTTTCTTTCCTAAAACACAGATGTGATGGTGGGTGCAGCAGGAGTCACCTTGTGATTCGGAGGTAACCTTGAAGATAGACATGGCAGCCAGAGATGGTGAAAGAAAAGGATAGAGTCTGGGGATGGGGTATGGCCATTGCATCACCAATGGGCCACCTTCCTCAAGACTTCATTTTATGAGAGAAAAATGAACCCCTGGCTGGTCAAAGTTGTTTTTTGGAGTTGCAGTACTAATAGTTGAATGCAGTCACTAACAGTTACTAACTCAAATTGTTGGACACCATCAAAGCACCTGCTTTGCTTTCTTTGAGCACCCAGTGGTCATCCTGGGATGCTCTTGACATGGGCCATGCTTCAAAAAACTATGTTGTTCCCTGATTGTGAAGCATTTTCCACTCAGTGCTCCACTATTATAATGTCTTTGTTTCATGGCCATCCTACTACAATGGAGCTACATCAGATCCACCCAAATTTCAAAAAACACAGTCATTACACAAACCTGGGCTTGTGTTGAAAGGACAGAATCCCATAATCATCAGTGATGACTCCAAAGTAGCTCTCATTTCCCAAGACATGGCCTAATCAAAGGGTGCTTGAAGCAAATCACACTAATGGTAACTTAACGTCATTTGAATATTTGCAAATCAGCCGCTTTCCTCTAAATTCAGAAGTTTTGGGCTGGGCATGGTGGCTCACACCTGTAATCCCAGCACTTTGGGGAATGAAGGTGGGCACAGTGCTTGAGCTCAGGAGTTTGAGACCAGCCTGGGCAACAGAATGAAACCCTGCCTCTACAAAAAAAAAAAAAAAATATATATATATATATATATATATATATATATGTATATATATATACACACACACAAAAACTAGCCGGGCGTAGTGGCACGTGCCTGTAGTCCCAGCTACTCAGGAGGCTGAAACAGGAGGATTGCTTGAGCCCAGGAGATGGAGGCTGCGGTGAGCAGTGATCGTGCCAGTGCACCCCAGCTTGGGAGTTAAAAAACAGCAAAAATAAAAAGCATTTGTAAAAATGTAAAAAAATGAATGTAAAAAAATGTAAAAAACAAATTTGTAAAAAAAAAAAAAAAGACATTTCGGACTACATGTTTCAGAGGAAACTAAACATTAGTCTAGCACCCACAATCACAAGTATTTCTGGGAACTGCTCCCTGCCTCTAACCACCTCCATCCACATTGTTAGGTGGATAGCATGATCTTAGTAAATGTAACAGATGACTGGTCCAAGCTGAAGCAGCTGACCCAATGTGGGTCAATCAGAGCCCTGTCTAGGATTTTAGAAATGGAACTGTGGTCTCTCTCAGGATGGTGGAAACTGAACATATATACATTTGGGAGCTTTTATTGGTGATATCTTACCACTCAGACTGAGAAACAGAAATCCAGAACGCAGAGAAAAAAAGATATTGAAGCAGAAAGACATAAAACGTGTGTGTGTTGGTGAGAGAAAGAGAGAGGGGAAGATAGCTAGCTAGCTAGATAAATAGACAGATAGATGACAGATAGATTTGCATTTCCCTGATAATTAGTGATGTTGAGCATTTTTTCATATGTTTGTTGGTCTTTTGTATGTCTTCCTTTGAGAAATGTCTTTTCATATCCTTTACCCACTTTTTGATGGGATTATCTGTATTTTTCTTGCTGATTTGTTTGAATTCCTTGTAGGTTCTGGATGTTAGTCCTTTGTCAAATGAATAGTTTGTGAATATTTTCCCCCATTCTATGGGTTGTCATTTTACTCTCCTGATTACTTCTTTTGCTGTGCAGATGCTTTGTAGTTTAATTAGGTCTCATTTATTTTTGTTTTGTCTTTGTTGCATTTGCTTTTGGGTTCTTGGTCATGAATTCTTTGCTTAAGCCAATGTCTAGAAGAGTTCTTCTGATGTTATCTTCTAGAGTTTTTATGGTTTCAGGTCTTAGATTTAAGTCTTTGATCCATCTTGAGTTGATTTTTGTATAAGATGAGAAGTGAGGATCCAGTTTCATCCCTCTACATGTGGCTTGCCAATTATCCCAGCACCATTTATTGAATAGGGTATCTTTTCCCCACTTTATGTTTTTGTTTGCTTTGTCAAAGATCAGTTGGCTGTAAGTATTTGGCTTTATTTCTGGGTCCTCCATTCTGTTCCATTAGTTTATGTGCCTATTTATACCAGTACCATGCTATTTTGGTAATTATAGTCTTGTAAAATTTGAAGTCGGGTAATGTGATGCCTCCAGATTTGTTTTTTTTGGTTTTTTTTTGGTTTTTTTTGCTTAGTCTTGCTTTGGCTATGTGGACTCTTTTTTGATTCCTTATGAATTTTAGGGTTTTTTTCTAGTTCTGTGAAGAATGATGATAGTGTTTTGATGGGAATTGCATTGAATTTGTAGATTGCTTTTGGCAATATAGTCATTTTCACAATATTAACTCTACCCATCCATGAGCATGGGATGTGTTTCTATTTGTTTGTGTCATCGATGATTTCTTTCAGTAGTGTTTTATAGTTTTCCTTGTAAAGATCTTTCACCTCCTTGGTTAAGTATATTACTAAGTATTTTGTTTTTTTTTTCAGCTGTTGTAAAGGGGATTGAGTTCTTGATTTGATTCTCAGCTTGGTGGTTGTTGGTGTATAGCAGAGCTACTGATTTGTCTACATTGATTTTGTATCCTGAAACTTTACTGAATTTATTTATCAGATCTAGACGCTTTGTGGATGAGTCTTTAGGGTTCCTCTAAGTCTCTCTGTTTCACGTAATCTAGTTGGAGTCCATTTCTGTAATTTGCAGCCAAAACTTAACTACCTTTAATTAATAAACCATTAAATAATCTTTGGGAATTTCAGGAATAGTCAGTGATTTGTGTATATTTTTTAAAACGAAACAGCCATATATATATACACACACATATATATGTATATGTGTATATGTATGTGTGTGTGTGTGTATATATATATATATAAAACATATTGGTATTTTTCATTGAATCACATTTCACTGAGCACCTACTGTGGTCCCTATGGTGGGGATGAGGAAGACATATTTCTTGATCTCAAGGAGTTCATATTTTTAGCAGCAAAAATGGATATGTACTCACCTAGCAGGTTATGATGACATTGAACCCCCATCCACTCAATGAGATAGAAATGATTTTCACATCTAAGTAAAATAAAACTAAAATCCATAGTGGTTGGCAATGCTCTCAGGATCATGCAACCGTTAATCAGCAGACTGCTGGAACTCCTACTCAGATTGGCCTTACACCAAGGCCATTATTCTAATCATCACACAGTATTGTAAACAACCTGTAGCATGCCTCTGATAATGGACCTGGTTTTGAAAAATCACTGAAGAACCTATGGGCAAAATGGTTCATCCTGTCTAGTAGGAGAGTTTCTCCCCTCTGCTACATCCGACTTTGTCTCCAAGGCTGTAGATCCCACTCCTGACCCTACACTGTTCCAGAAAACATCCCCCGTAAGCATCCAGCCTTCCCCTCACATACCCAACGTGCCATAGCTATCCCTCCTGACTGCTTTGAACAGACTCAAGTCTCGTCCATCTTCACAACCCTTCCTGCCACACTACTTCCCATCTCGCTCTCTTGCTTCACCTTCACAGTCAAACTCAAAAGATTTGTCTGGACTTAATGTCTCCATTTCTTTAACTTCAACTGTCTCATTACACACTGCAAACAGATTTCTGTATCCATCACTCTACCAGAATAACTTTGGTCGACATCACCAATGACCTCTGTGTTATTACATAGTATGGAGCCTATCCAGTACTCTTCTATCTTGGCCGTTCCAGGGCCATCCTCCTCCCACTTGAGATTGATCCATCCTTCCTTCCTTCCTTCCTTCCTTCCTTCCTTCCTTTCCCCTCTCTCTCTCTTTTTCTTTCTTTCTTAAATAAAATCCATTGAGGTAAAGTTTACATAGCATAAAACTAACCACTTACAGTGACTCAAAGGCATTTAGTACATTCACAATCTCATGCAACTACTATCTCTATCTTGTTCGAAAACATTTCCATCACTCAGTCCGAAGCAAAATCCTTTACCCATTTAACAGTTTATCCCCATTTTCCATTCTTCCCAACCCCTGGCAACCAACCACCAATCCATGCTGTGTCTCTATGGATTTATCTTTTCTGAATATTTAATACAAATGGAATCATACAATAGGTAACCTTTATGTCAGGCTTCTTTCACTTAGCAGAAGGTTTAGATGTTCATTTATGTTGTGGTATGCATTTGTACTTCATTCCTTTTTATGGCTAAAGAATATTTCACTTATGGATATATTACAATTTGTTTATCCATGTATGTTTTGATAGATATTTGGGCTGTTTCCTTTTTTTTCTGGTTATTATGAAGAGTGTTTCTATGAATATACATGTACATGTACATATACTTGTTTAAATACCCATTTCCAGTTTTTCTGAGTTACCTAAAAGTAGATTGTGGGGTTATATAAGAATTCTCTGTTTAACTTTTTGAGAGACTACCTGTTTTTCACAGGGGCTGAAAAACTTCACATTCTTGCTGGCAATGTATGAGAGTCCCAGTTTCTCCACATTCTCATCAACACTTATTAATTATTGTTTAAAAAGTATCACCATTCTAGTGGGTGTGAAGTTGTACCTCATTGTGGTTTTGATTCGCATTTCCCTAATGACTAATCAGTCATTCCCTAATTTCCCTAATGACTGATGATGCTGAGCATCTTTACATGTGCTTATTGGCCATTTGAATATCTTCTCAAGAGATATACCTATCATGTTGTTTGTCCATTTTTAACTGCATCATTTGCCTTTTTGCTGCTATGAGTTCTTTATATATTCTGGATACTAGACCCTTATTAGATATAGGATCTGCAAACATTTTCTCCCATTCTGCAGGTTGTCTTTTCCCTTTCTTGATTATGTTTTTTGATACACTAAAGTGTTTAACTTTGTTGAAGTTCAATTATGTTGCTGCCTCTGTTTTTGATGTCATATCTAAGAATTCAATCCTAAATACAAGCCCATAAAGTTTTACACCTATGCTCTCTTCTAAGACTTTTAGGGTTTTAATTCTTATATTTAGGTTGTTGATCACTTTTGAGTTAATTTGTCTATATCATGTGAAGTGGAGTTTAAACTTAATTCTTTTTTGGGCAAATATCAAATTGTCCCAGCATCATTTGTTAAAGAGACAAGTATTTCCCCATTGAATAGTCTTGGCACGCTTGTCAAAAATCAATTGGCCATAAATGTCGTTGAGATACTTTCTTGCATTGGCTTTGGTGACTTACCACTCACTCTGGCCACTCTTTCTATTCCCTTTGTAGGCTTAATACCTTCTACCCAGCCATTAAGGCTCAGTCTTGCATATATTACCTTTATCATTTCATTCTTGCTCTCTACACAATGTCTACCTTTAATTACCATCTATTTGCAGATGAGTCATAAGTGTAGATTTCTAGCTCAGTCTTCTCCCCAGAGCTTCAGATCTGAATATTCAGCTGCCTACCTGCAAGTGTCCACTTGGATATCACAAAGGCATCTAAAAATTCCCATGTCTAAAGCCAAACTATGGATCTTTCCCCCAAACTTAGCTCTCTTCTGATGTTCTTATCTTAATGAATTACACCATCAGTTCTGTTATCCAAGCCAATAACCTGGATTCAGTCTTTTTTTCTAACCTCTCATGACTAATCTACCAGTAAGTGCTGTGAATTGTGTATCTTAGCTCTCTCTCAAATCCGTCTACTTCTCTCTCTCCACCAGCACCTCTCTCCCCTAAGCTACCTTTATTTCTCCCGTGACCTCTTGAGGTAACCTTCTCTTTTGTCTACTCTCATCCCTTCTTGCCTCTTTCAAACTCTTCTCCATAATTGTAACCAGAGCAACCCTTTTGAAAAACAAATATATCAACTGTTCTCAAAAGAGTTCTTAAAACTCTTCCCATTCTTCTTAGACTGAAGATGGAAGTGATTAGCATGGCCTAGCAGACCCTGATGGTTTGGCCTTAGTCTCCTCACTGACCTCCTCCCCTCCAGTCCTCCTTTTGCTCTCTACACTTTAGCCACATTGTCCTTCCAGTAACACAAATGTACGATGCTGCCTCCAGTCACGTGGCTTTTAAATATGCTGTTCTTTCTGCCTGAAACACCTTTTTCATCCCATTCCCGAAGTCCCTTAGTTAATGCTTATTTCTCCTTCAGTCCACCCTCACTTCCCTAGGGAAGGTTTCTCTGATCTCTCTAGCAAAGTCAATTCTCATAGGCCTTATCACAATTATACTTTTATTTGTGGAAGTCTCTCTACTAGAGGGTAAACTCCATTAGGGAAGAAACCATGCTTGCTTTTATTCACCATTGTATCATCAGCCTGGCACATAGTAGTTACTCAATAAATATTTGCTGATTGACATATTGAATGAAATATTTATTAAAGAATAAATGAACACAGGAACAAAGGAGGTAAGTTCCATAAAGTTTATTCCAAAGTATACTCCTAGAGGCAATTATGAGAGTCATCATGAAGCACCTTGTACAACTGATCCTTGAGCAAAGTGGGGGTCAGTGTGCTGACCCCTCACGAAGTCAAAAATCCATGTATAACTTTTAACTCTTCTAAAACTTGACTAACAACCTACTGCTGACCTGAGCCTTACCTATAACATAAATAGTCAACAATAAGCTGCAGAAAGAACAATATTAAGAAAATCATAATGAAAAGAAAAAAATACTTATGCTCATTAAGTGAAAGTGGATCATCACAAGTCTTCATCCTCATCATCTTCATGCCAAGTAGGCTGAGGGAGAGAAAGAAGAGGAGGGGTTGATCTTGTCTTAGGAGTAGTAGAGGTAGAAGAAAATCCATGTGGAGGTAGAACTGCACAGTTTAAACCTGTGTTGTTTGAGGGTCAAATGTGTTTCTATCTACTAATATCAAATGTTTTAAAATGAATTTTCCTAAATATCATTTGATATATGTTCTCTTAAAAGTGAGCTACCATTCAATTTACTATAACAATACAAATTTGAAATACATACAGATAGGCTGGGCTTGGTGGCTCACACCAGCAATCCTAGCACTTTGGGATTGCCTGAGGCAGGCAGATTGTCTTAGCTAAGGAGTTTGAGGCCAACCTGGCCAACATGGTGAAACCCCATCTCTACTAAAAATACAAGAATTAGCCAGGCGTGGTGGTGGGCACCTGTAATCCCAGCTACTCGGGAGGCTGAGACAGGATAATCACTTGAACCTGGCAGACAGAGGTTGCAGTGAGCCAAGATCACATCACTGCACTCCAGAGCCTGGGTGACAGAGTGAGCCTCTGTCTCAAAAAAAAAAAAAAAAAAAAGAAAGAAAGAAAGAAAGAAATACAGCTAAACTTAATAGGAAAATTTAATGACTATATGAAAACAATCATAAACATTGAGGATCACAATTTTTAAAAATAAATGAGGTGACATACCATGTCCATGGATGAGAAAGTTAATATTGGAAAAATGTTACTACTTCCCAATTGTAAGTTGAATTCAATTCCGATCAAATTAATTTATGAATTTGCATAATCAAAAAATTATTGGTTAAGCACTAAGTGTTTATTGGTAAGTATTAAATGACAGGGAAGGTTTAAAATTCATCTGAAAATCAAATGGGCAAGACTATTGAAGATATTGTGGAAAAGAAGAATAAAGGATAATGAGATGACAGATACAAAAACATAAAACTGAAATTATTAAACCACTGTGTTACTGACACAAGAACAGACAGATCGGTGGAACAGAATATAGATTATAGAATTTCAAATCCTTGGGAAAATGAATGCAATAAGCAGCTTTACGAAAATCAGTTGGCCATTTGGAAAAATTGAATTTTATTTCTATCTTATAACATACAAAAATAATTCTAAATAAATACAGATTACATGAAAAAAATGAAAAGATAAATACTTGAGTAGAATATTAGATATCAGTTTTCATGGTGGAAAGGAAGTTTCCAAGCCTAAATGCAAATGAAAATACCATGAAGGACTTGAGTGGTAAATGTGTGTGCATAACAATAAAAGGAACATTATGATATTTTGATATTTTTAAAATAATTAAAATCAAAGGCTGTCAAAGTAGATAGAATGCAAAATATCTTATATACAAAGGGTTAATAACTTTAAACTATAAACAGTGTTTACAAATCAGTAAGCAAAAATGAAACCCTTCTAAACAAACAGGCAAAAAATCCAAACAGCCAATTCACAAGAGAATACCAACAACCAATTAGCTAATGATAAATGTTTAACATCACTAATAATTTAAAAAGACAAATTAAAACAATTAATCACTATTTTCCTCTTATCAAATTCAAAGGGTCAGCAAGAAAGAAAAAAATATAATAGGCACTTTGAAATACTGCTGGTAGAAAATTAAATGGATGTATTCTTCCTATAGTGTAATTTTGCAAAATATTTCAATCAATAGTCTTGAATATATTCTCTACTTTGAAGTAGTCACTTTATTTCTAGGAATTTTCTTCAGCCTAATAAAATGGTCTGAGATGTACACAAATGCGTATATGTAAAGATCTTTATTACAATGTTTCCTGTAATAATAGCCACAGATTGAAAACAACAAGCAGGTTTTGACATGTCTAAATGCATTAGGTAAGCATATGTGATGGAATGCTAGCAGCCCTTGAATATGCTTTTAGTTAATAAAATGGAGAAATGCACACAATATAATATAGTGAAAGGAAGAGAGGGACAGATAAATATACAGGATTACGGTGTGGAAAGAAATACAAAATGTCATCACTAATTTTTCCTGAAAGGTTAGCTTATAGATGCCTTTTGTTTATTTGATACTTTTTCTAGCATGCTCTTAATTATCTACCAAAAATAGAGTATTTTTGTTTATTTTTTCTTTAAAATTTTCAACATAAATGCATTATCATTGTAAAGTAATTCAGTAATGGGTTAATTTATGGAGCCCCTCTTCTCCTATTCACCTCCACAGAAGTAATTACAGTTCAAGGTTAGCATATATCCTTCTAGACATTTTTCTATGTATTTACATATATGAATGTACATAACTATTTTTATCATCAGAAAAAGAAAGCTATTTAATATAAAACAAAAAGAATTAAGGGAAGAAAAAGAAAGTTGGCCAGATATTTTAGCAAATTATCCAATAACTGAAACATACGCAATGAAGTTGTTGCCTTTATTTCAAAATCATTTACTTCACCTTTTAATGACTCGAAAAAAATCTTATGGGAAAAATTCTAAATTTGGGGTATTGGGCAAGATAAATTAATGAAGAGCTGAAATAAATGAAAAAGAAGCTCTCTTCCGGCCTTTCCTTTATATTAGAAAATGTTAACCACACACCAATTGAGGATATTTCATTAAAATTTTTAAGTAGGTATGGTTTGGAGGGTAACAGCAATGTTTGCAATACAAATAAACACAAGGGAAAAAAATACCCTAGCAAAATAAGAGAGCAGACCAACCCACGTTGAGTATCTCTGCCACCAAGACAAGCTTCTGTTTGTTCCCTAAGTGCTGATGATAGGCAGGAAGGTGAGGGCCAGGATATTAAACGGCTCTAATCCCATTCTACTTTATGACTAGCTTGAGAAATGACCTCTAGCGAGATCTGGCCCTTGTTCTATCCAGCAACTAGATTTTTCTTACAGAAAATAAATTAAAAAGGTGTGACCTTGCTGAAGGCTTGCCGAGAAAATGAGGTACATCTTGTCACAAGCAGAGGAGGCTATTTGTTCAATTTGAAAAGCTGCCGCTTTGCTCCGATTAGAAGTTAAGATAAAGGCCGGGGATGAAAAGAGGAGAAACATTTCCAGGCGAGGAAATTAAAGAGCTACATTGGAGACCCTTTCAGCACTACAGTGGGCTTTTTGTGTGTGGTTTATCGGGCCCCATCAGCCACACCTTGTCCCTGTGCTTGAAGCTCCCTCTCCTCCGAGCACACAAAAGACTGCCACGTAGGGAGAGGATGAGAAACCCCCTCTCTGATAGCCATCAGCAGCACCCACCCCCCTTCCCTGTAGGTCGCAGCAGCAGAAAGTGACCCACCCAAATTTGATGCACTGTGCGAAAAAGACTCAAAGTCATTTCATCGCATCCACCAAAGGGGCCCGGTCTAGAAGCTTCCTACCTTCCCTGGCAATAAATGTATCACATCTTGGAGAATTTCTCCAAAATTTGCTAGAATAAATGGGCATTGGAATACCTTTGTGTCCATAAAAGTTTCAAGCCAACAGAAATTCCTGCCCAAAGCCCCTGAAGCTAAGAAACCTTTCAACTCTTGTCATCGTTTTATAGACATCTTTTACACACCAGCATGTGTTTCAACTTTTGAAGTAATAGCTTGTACGTGAAAGAAAGAGCTAAGAAAAAAATGCTGGGCTTTTCCACATGCTCTAAATTTACATCCAGCGTTCTATGCCCTGGTTCCCTCTATATACTAAGGTTCCAGAGAATGGCTGGGAAGGCCAGACTCCTTAACTAGAACTCGATATCCTTGACTGTATGAAACCAACTCATCTTTCCGGTCTTATTGCTGTGCATTCCCTTCCACCTTCCAGTCCCGAACATGTTTTTCACTTTTCTACCTCCATGCTTTTACTCGAGCTCACAATGCTGCTAGAATTCCCTTCCTCAGCATATCTTTCTTTCTAACCCCTACCTGTCTACACTGCCCTTTGTCTTGATTCGTTTTAAAGTTATCTTTTCAGTACCCATAGTCTACCTGTTTGGAAAGAATCCCACATCTTATAAACATTGGTGGAAGAAAGGCATTCAACCCACTGTGAAAGGTAAAAGAGCAAGATAGTCCCTTTTCCAGTTATTGGCAATGGGCCTCCATCTGGATCTGGAGTTTTGCAGGAGCAAATCAAAGATGCACAACAGCTGAGAACCACGTTGAGCATCCAGCAGGAGGGGTGAGATCCAGCAGCACCACCTGGGAGAGTCCGGCAGGTGGGCTGCCCCAACCGCGTTGTTCCCTGGGATGACCTTGGCTGTGTTTCTCACTGTTATTTAATAGATTTCCCTTGGTTCAGTCCCAGTTTTCAACTCTCCATGAGTCAATATATTGTTTCTAATACATTTCTTTTCTTCTAAAGTTAGCTACCGCCCATTTCTGTTGCTTGCAACCATGGATACCAGCTGATACACCCTTTTTTAAGGCACAGTTTTCCTATTGCCATATCCATATGGTTTTCCTAGGAGTATCCATTTATAATGCATCTCTCGTTACTCTGTGCTCACCCAAACTTTGTCCTTTCATTTGACAACTATTTATTGGGCATCTGTCAATCACGTACTAGGCCGTGTATTTGGTGCTAGGGATCAGAAGAGAGCAAAAAACATACATGATATTTTTCTGGGATATATGAAACATTTAAAACCCCAATATTAAGTTACTATAATGACAATTGAAGGAGAGTTAGGTACAATGGGAGCAAAATGAAAAGGAGACAGAGATAGCTGGCTGAAGCAAGCGGAGGGAGAAATGCTCAGGGAAGGGTGCCATTGGGAAGAATGAGTTTCTCTGTGAGCACTGAGCAGGAATAAGCCAGAAGGAGTGGAGGGGAACAGAGGGCACGGTTGGCTGAAGCAGGCAGCATGTTGTCCAGACTCTGGGACTAGGATTTGAAAAAGGCCTGAGGTCAGAAGAAGAATGGGAAGACCAAGGACTTGGGAGCAGCTGAGTAAAAGGGAGCTCAGAGAGAGATGACACTGGAGAGGCAGGCAGGGCCTTGTTAGGGCTTGGGACAGCCCTGCCCACTGCCCAGATGGTGATGGCCACCCCATCCCTGGGAGGTGCCACCTTATGCATTTTGTTACCCTATCACCATAACTACCTTTGAGCTCATCAGAAAATTCATGCCAATTTTTCTTTCTGATACTGTGGCCCCCATAACTAAACTACTATTGCCCCATGAGAGCGGGGACCATATCTTCCCGGTCTCTATCATCCCCCTAGAGCCTGCAGGAGCCCATTGCATGTTTTTGGAGTGGAGTTGCCTGCCTTGCATTGACATTCCCTAGGAACAAAGACAGCAGTGTTCACGCTTCACCCATTTCTGCCTCCCGCCTGAGCCCAGCATGTCTTCTCTTTCTTACTTAGCCAGCCCTCCAAGGTTTGTTTTATTGGAGTTTGCAATAATGTCCTTGAAGCAGAGCAAGATTCTCAAGTGCCTTCTGATCTATCAAGAATGCCTTAGCTTACTCCACTCAGGTTTCAGTGTTGAGTGTATAAACACTGAATTACTTGAGAATTGGTGATAGTGCACTAGGTTACATTTATGGAAATATGTGTAGTGATAATGGGGCCCAGTAATAAGGCTGTGTATTGTAGAACAGACTGTATATCGGGTCCTGGCTAGAACATTTTTCTGCACAAATGAGTTCATGTCTCTGGACCCTGTTTACCTATTTGAAATATACCTGGAAGAATGCAGTACCTCACCCCATCCAAAGATTGAGAGGAGACTGGTGTCTCATCTGAGTTTACACGGCAATGTCAAGATGATCTGGTCTAGTTTCTACTTCTTTACATAAAACTACTAAAAGAATTGGAGGGGGAGTTGACTCCTAGGCAACAATAGAAGGAGTCAGCAAGTCTTGTGGCCAATAGTGTTGAGCACAGAAATATCTAATGTTCCATTTGAAGGTGGCTGCTCTTTTGTGATGCAAATACTCTCAGTCTCTTTTCTCATACTTTAGCAAAGTCTTCTATGTGAGTTTATGTGAGTGGGTATTAATGTGGAAATCATGAAGCCTAAGTTCTAGGCCAGGCATAGTGGCTCATGCCTGTAATCCCAGTGCTTTGGGAGGCCAAGTTGGGAGGATCACTGAAGCCCAGGAGTTCGAGACTAGCCTGGGCAACATAGTGAGACATTTTCTCTACTAAAAATAAAAAATCAATAAAAATGAAAAAGAAAAAAACTCTGAAGTCTATAGCTGAAGTATTTTGCAATATGTTCAGCACAGAAGTGTGATGAGAGAATCCACGGAGTAGAACTAAGTAGAAACCAGACAAATGGAATGAAAAAACAAACAAGCAAACAAAACAAAACAAACCCATTAGCCACTCCCTACCTTCCAGAATCCCCTGAAAGATTAGGAGGGCCATGCAGGATCTCTCCATGCTTGGGACTGGGATTATGCCAATTTATTTTGGTTCTTAAGAGACAGAAAACTTCAGCCAACATCTGGGTCAAAGTCAAATGCCACAGTTAGAGGAGGTGGTCCTTCTGGTCTTCTCTAACACGAACTTTCTGATCCAGTTTCTTCACAAACATTTAAACAATAATTGGCTAACACTTTAGTTTGAGAACATCATTTTAAGAAAAGAATCAAGCCTCTCAAGACATTTTCCTCCTGAATACCCTAAATAAATGTACTTCATAGTATGGCTTATACAGCAAAATAATTTGTCTAGTGAATGAAGCCCCAGTGTTGAAATATCAGCAAGGTGATCTCTGGGCTTGGCCTTACTTTGTTTGTATTATCAACATTCTGAGAGTGTTGGGTGCTTGGTTGCCTGCAAGAACAAGGAGGAATGCTACCAATTACCAGGAAACCCAATTGTCAGAAATGCCTTGCTCTTCAGAACTGCTGGTGACAAGGGAGAGAATTACAGCACCCTCAGAATATTACTAAAGATTGTTCAGAACAAATTACAGTATCCAACATTAACTGCTGCTGGCTGGGACCGCAGGCAGAGGTTGCATTGGGAATATTTCCCCGACAGATTTTTAGAGTCCTTCAAGTTCACCTTCTATTAAATAGAGATCCAAAGAGTATTTGCAAGACACTTGGTGTACCACGCCATTTAATAACAGCGTTTATAGTGTCACTGTGTCCCAATTTGTTTACCCTATCTGTATCTGTTAATATATTTTATGTGTGACTAAAGAACCAGTTCTATTACCTTTTGCTTCTCCCTCTTGATGATAACTAATATCATTTTTAATTGCTTATTAGGTGTCCAACAATATTCAGATCAGTCTGTAAACTTTATGCCTTTTACGCTGTATCTATAATGTGTAATGATCCTATAAGCTTAGTACTGTTATTCCCCTAGTCTTACACATGAAGACAATGAAGTTAGTGAGATGAAGTGTCTCCCCAAGGTCCAGGTCCCCTAGCTAGGAAGAGAGACAGATAGGATCAGATCCAGAATTTGAGCTTTTCACCATGGTCCACACTTTTAACTGTAGTCTGACACATTACTGTGCTGCTGGCATGAGTGAAACACAGTGTGGCTAAACCAGGTCCATGTCCAGTGCCTCTGGACTTCCATTCAAACATGTTTCCAGCTGTCATGGTCAACCAAACCAAGAAGCAGACCAGGATGGGCTTTAATATCCCTGCCTCACCCTAGTTCACTCACCCCCTGCTCCTCCCCTTTCCTCCCTCATGCTTTGGTAAGATCAATGATAAAGAGATACTGGTGAGTTAAAACTATAGGCACTGAGGCTGTGCATAGTGAATCATGTCTATAATGCCAGCATTTGGGGAGGCCGAGGTGGGAAGATCGCAAGAAGCCAGGAATCTAAGACCAGCCTGGGCAACATGGCAAGACCCCATCTCTACCAAAGCAATGCAAAACTTAGCTGAGGATGGTGGCATGTGTCTATAATCCCAGCTACTCAGGAGGCTGAAGCAGGAGGATCACTTGAGCCCAGGAGCTCAAGGTTACAGTGAGCCTGGACAACAATGAGAGACCCTGTCTCTAAAAATTACAAACCTATAGGTATTGAATAAAAGTTTGTTTCAGTATATATGTATAGCATGTACATTACAAAATTGAATAACACACAATGTTATAACTTTGGTTTACCTAATGAATATTTTGTTATTTGAGGGAATAAAGAGTCATTGATTACAGACCCAGGGGAGTAATTTCAAAGGGGCGATTGTGAATGATTCTGGCAGTGGGCACCAAAGCCTGATTGGGGCACAAATACTGGACAAAACAAACCCTGGACTGTTACCTCGATCAATACAAACGCCAGGGATGGTGCTGGAAAAATCCATGAGTATGGGCCAATAAAGGACCCAAGAATACCAGAGACCGGAGAATAAGAAAGAACATTGAGTAATATGTGACCCAGGTTGAGGAGACCCACTCTAATAAAAAGAGTGCGGGAGCAGCTTCCCTGCTTCCATCCTTACAACAACTGTGTGTCAACTGCAGTCAGGTGGGAGTCCAGGCCTTCAGGTTCAGCTGATCTTGAACTCCACTCCCATGGCCTGTGGCGAATGTGCCATGAAGTCTATGAGTACCTCATTCTCTTCGTTTCTCTTCCTCCACATGCCTGTGGCCGCACCAGCTGCTTCCCCACATCAGCAGGAACTGGAGGCTCCACCAGCACCTTCACCAAGCATCATGGGAGTCCAGGAGTTTTACCGAAAATTCAGGGGTAGGGGTGTGCAGGACAATTACATTATCACCCACGGTTTCTCATTAGATCCATGGTTTGACTTCTCCCTGGCTCCCCCCATGATAAATACCTTCTCCGCCTCACTCAGTATCTTCCACCTCTTCCTAGGGCCCTCCAGAGTCTCTGTTTCTAACCCAAGCACACTTCCAGTATTTTCACTCCAAGGAAAGTCTTCTGGCCCAAGATGAAACCTGGTGAATAATGATTTCTCCATTTCATGACCTGGGCACAATCTGAGAATGACTGGGCTGTAGGGAGCAGTGCAGGATGGGATGGGGTGCTGTTATGAGGCCAAATGAGTCTCTGAATCAATTCTTCTGTTTCCTTAGATTTCTACCTCCTCAAAGTGAGATTTTGGTTTTTTTTTTGGAGATAGGGTCTTGCTCTGTTGCCCAGTGCAGTGATAGGATCATGGCTGACTGCAGCCTCAACCTCCTAGGCTCAAGCAATCCTCCTAACTCAGCCTCCCAAGTAGCTGGGACTACAGTACATGCCACCATGCCCAGCTAATATTTTTTTTTAAATTGTGGAGATTGGGTCTCCCTATGTTGCCCAGGCTGGTCTCAAACTCCTGGGCTCAAGGGATCCTCCTGCCTTGGCCTCCCAAAGTGCTGCAATTATAGGCATAAGCCACTGCACCTGGCCAGATTTTGCTTTTTAACTTGAGTTGAGCCTCTTACTGTTTAGGTTTTTGAAAAACACCATCCAAAGTGAGAGGTTCAGAAAGTACCCCAACAAGAAATCCCTTGTCCCCCACTTCAAACATCTTACCTGTGACTGCTTCCCCCTTCAGAAACCCATCTCTAAGGTGAACATAGGGCTGAGATCTGCCCAGAGCTGACACATTTGATGCATGCTGGTCCTTAAATAGAACATATCAGGTACCTAAGAGATCTCCCTTAGCCCACTGAAGTGTTGACCAAATTCATTTCTCTTGGACAATGGAGTTAGTGCCTTACCACTTCATCAGCTGCTCTCACATGAAGAACTTCTCTGAGTAAGGAAGGTGTCCTTGCTGTTATCAAAAGATTGACTGAAAAGCAGCTAAGTTGTTTTCTATCCTCAGTAGTCCTTGTTGAAATTGAGTTGTAAATAACCAAAAGCTTGGAGAGGGAAAGGCGATGAAGTGAAAGAAAGGAAAAGAGAGGAGAGAAAGGCAGGAAGCTACCCTTTTTTGAGAACCTGCTTCGTGCCAGACACTAAAAAAACTAATTCTTAAAATTGATAGAAGCCCCTGGAAAATGGATTGGTGGTCTTTTTCCACTTGAGTTTTAATTAAGTGATTTTTCAGTTCCATACTTTGGTTTGCTATAAAAGGGCCTTTGCAACATTTTGTAATCATCCTCTTTTTTCTTAAGCTTTCCTTTCAAAACCAATTTTGTATATTCTAATTGCAAACTCTAGTTCAAGTTCCTGAAACACTTTCTTATAATTATCACCAAACAAATGCAGTGATTTCACAAAGCCCAAACATGTGTCACATTAATTCTCACAACGAAAATACTTTCATTTTTCTTGGACTCCAAGCAAAATGGACCATAAGCAAAGTGTTTGATAAAATGACAGGTGGAATTCCATCCAATTAAGTCATAAATATTTTTCCAGAGGCTAAACTCACTGCAAAATAATAATCTTCACTCAACACATCTTTACATGTCTTTAGCAAAACACCTGTCTAAAACTGTTAACACTAAATATTTTGGGAGCTCTGTACTTCAAAGACATCCCTGAAAACGTCAAGCATTGTTAAAATGTTGAAGTAATTTTGGTTAAATGCTTCTGTGACAACTGTCGGACTTGATTTGTTTTAGCTGAATACATTCTGAATATTGCTTGGAATCTGTGAGTTGGTCATTTGCCAAAAGATGAGAAATGGGCTGAAGTCAAAAGAATTATATGCATCAAAGAAATGAAAAAAATGGTGGCAGTCTTTGTTTTTTTAAAAAATGCAATTTATCCTCTAAGTTGGAAGCTTCAAAAGAACATTCTTACCAGTTGATAGCCTTTGTGGTAAAATGATAAAGCATACACTAGAAGTTATTCTGATTCTTGGCCAAATTCATACATATAGAGTCACACTTATAGTTCCTTATGCAGAAAAAAGAACATTTTAAAGTAGCTTGATGAAAATAGGGATTAAGTAATACAAAACTGAGTGTTTTCCTAGGAACGTCTGGTTAGTTGGTTACCAAGTACTTATAGTTCATGGAATCACAGAAGAAACAATAGAAGTAAAAACATTAGAGAGCATCTAGTCCAACAATATCCTTTCTCCCTGCACTGCCTCCATTTTCAGATGAGTAAATTGAGGCCCAGAGACCCAAAACCAGCAATAGTTGGTTAACAGATGTGCCTACTGCAAAAAGCTTAAGTTTGGGCTGAAAGTAGGGTGTGAGGGAGACACTTACAGAACACATCAACAGGTGGTAAAAATGCAGCATAAATGTGAAAGAGGTATAGTGAGATCAGAAATAAGAAGAACTAATGTTAATTGGGTAATCACGATGGGCCAGGCATTATGCTGGATTATATGCGTTATCTCACTTAATTCCTGCAGTTACTTATGCACAAGGGTGCCATTATTATTCCCATATTATAAACAAAATCTCTAAGCAACTTGTCCAGGTTAGGTAGCTAGCAATTGATAAAGTCAAGACTTGGAATTGGTTCTGTCTGACTTCAAAATCCTTGTTCTTAATCATTAACTCCCCTTCCAATGCTTACGACTCCAACTTGTTTCTTTTCCTTAAATCCAAGTAGGCACCACAATAGCTGGAGAAATGTAGGGTGATTATAATGGTTTGGAGTGTCCTGATCAGCTGCGGGTCACACCTAAGCTATTAAGTCTGGGGAAAAATGTGTTAACCAAGCCAAGGGTACAATGACCATGGTCTGAAATTTTCCATGAAATTCTAAATCAAATATTCTGTCATATTGTCCCTATAAGAACCCTCATGCTTGATAGAGCACGTGCTTAGAACTATTTTACAGAATGTTTCAGTCCTTGACTCAATTTAAGACTCTTGGAGCCAAGAATTATGCATATCCGTGGGTTGCCAGACCATTCACCCTATATGTTTTTATTGACTACCACTGACTCTAAGTCCTGCCCCCCTTAGACTTCAGCGAGACCAAAGCTGAACACGGAGAGGTCAGTTATTTTCATTTTTTTGTCCAATAACAGGGCTTTTTCTTTTCTTTCTTTCCTTTTTTTTTTTTTTTTTTTGACTGAGCTTTGCTCTTGTCTCCCAGGCTGGAATACAATGGCGCGATCTCGGCTCACTGCAACCTCTGCCTCCCGAGTTCAAGCAATTCTCCTGTCTCAGCCTCCTGAGTAGCTGGGATTACAGGTTCCCGCCACCACGCCCAGCTAATTTTTGTATTTTTAGTAGAAATGGGGTTTCACCATGTTGGCCAGGCTGGTCCTGAACTCCTGACCCCAGGTAATCCACCTGCCTCGGCCTCCCAAAGTGTTGGGATTACAGGCATGAGTCCCTGCACCTGGCCGTAACAGGGCTCTTTCTGTGGGAAGTGTCAGAAACCCAAGTCAACCTGGCAGAAGCAGAAAAGGGGAAACACCATCTCAGTGAACTGAAAACTCGAGGCAGGTCTACTTTCAGCTATGTCTGAATCCAAGGACTAAAATAGGATGACCAACAGGACTTTATCCCACCCCCTTTCATTTCTCAGCTCTGTTTGTCTCTTTTGTTGGTGGCGCTCTTGAGTGGAACCTCTCCACGTGGAAGCCAGGTGACCCTGCCTCCTCCCCAGCAGTTTCAGGCTCACGTCACTCTTGTTACCAGCATTTCCAGCACAAAGAGATTTTCTCTTTCTCAATTTTTCCAACAAAAGCCCTAGGTTGTATCTCTTAGGATTAGCTTTGTCATGTGCCTACCACTGAAGCAATCCCGGGGGTCTGAGGTTGAGAGAGCATGCTGGTTGGCCAGGCCTGGTCATATATCCACCCTTAAGGTGTGAGGCTGTGGGTCCCTGCCTGACCACGTGATTAAGAGTAGGAAAAGGCTGGTTCCCTAGAGGGAAATCTGGGACCTATTACCGGAAGTGGGAGGAAACAACATCCCTCAAACAGACGAAATCAACGGATGTTCAAAGCACCTCCTATCTCTGGGATGCTGCCGTCTAGGACAGGAAGGAGGGACTAGAGTGTATCTAGAATGGGTACAAAGAAGCTGAAAAGGGAAGGGGTTTGGGAAAGTAGAGGCAGCGTGGTTCTCAAACTTCAGCTGCAAAAGAATCACCTGGGGAGCTTTGATAGAAATGCAGGTTCGGGGTCTCTATTCCCAGACATTTTAATTCAGCAGATCTAGGGTATGAGAATTTGCATTTTCAACGAGTTCCTCTAAGTGATTGTGATGCCAGTGGAGGCCTGAGCACTCTATTTCAAGAGACATTGGCTTAGTTCTTAGGAAGATAGGCCAGTTACTGAGTATTAAATGAGTTTCACTAAATCCCAAATAATAGCCAGAGGGAGTCTAAAACACACACAGTGAATTTTGACATTGGCTTTTCTGAATTTTTCTTGCTCAGTAACTGCACCTCTTACTACCTCTTGGGTAGTGCAGGCACTTAAAAAACACTTCTGGATGAAGAAGATCTTCATCAAGGCACCTTGTGGAGGACTAGTTTGTTGACCAAATAACAGGAAGATATATGGGACTTACAAAGAGCTTTGAATGCCAGCTCAGAAACTCTGTGTAGCTTGGTAGCAAATGCACAGCCTGATAATGGGAATATCAGATTTCAATGAAAGAAAAAAGAATCTAACACCTTAAAAGAAAGGAAGAGAGGCTGGGCTTGTTGGCTCATGTCTGTAATCCCAGCACTTTGGGAGGCTGAGGCAGGTGAATTGCTTGAGCCCAGGAGTTCGAGACCAGCCGGGGCAACATAATGAGAGCTCATCTCTACAAAAAATAAAAAAGCTAGCAGGCATGGTGGCACCTGCCTGTGGTCCCAGCTACTTGAGAGGATGAGGTGGGAGGGTTGCTTGAGCCCAGGAGCTCGAGGATGCAGTGAGCCAAGGTGGCACCACTGCACTCCAGCCTGGGTGACAGAGTAAGACTCTGTCTCAAAAAAAAGAAAAAAGAAAGAAATTAAAAGGAAGGAAAACATCTCCAATCTCCATATTTAGGAAAATAATTGTATTTAAAAAGTAGAAAAGTAGAAACATGGTATTGTAATTTGAATCTTCTCTCTTCTCCGCCCCTCCCATTCTCTTCTTTTTAAATGCACCTTTGGTATATATCCAAGCAGGGAGCTATTACGGAAGCCAAAACTCATTTGAAAGTGCTCCCCACAAGGGTGACAGGGCAGGAATCCCACCCAGGAAAGGTCAACCTAACCAGGTCCCAGGAGAGCCTGCTCCTTGAAACCCGAACCATCCCAAGCGCTATCACTTCAAGGCCCAGAGACCTAAGAGGATTAAAGTAAGTGTCCCTCCTAAAAGCCTGAAGAAACAAAGCTTGGTTTTTAGCATCACAAAGGAACACACAATTATATAGGTTCTGAAGGAGGGGAGATAGGTTAAGACTTTTGGAGTGGGGGTGGGGGTGAGGAGGACGCTGGACAGAAAAGGCAGATCATCCCTAAGCCAGGGAGAGAACATTCCTGCAAGATTATGCACTGTTTACATAGAAGTAGACTGTAACCGAGATTTACGCAAAAGGAACAAAGAAGACATGTACAGGGGAACTTTTTAGGCTTAATTTACTAAGTGTGCACTTGTGATTGAACCAAATTGTGGACTTTTCCCCCCTCACTATAAAACAAGGGTTGTGAGGATTCTTAGGTTAGTGAATACTAAAGTAAATACAGTTGTTCCTTGATATCTGTGGGGAATTGGTTCCAGGACCTTCTTTGGAATATCAAAATCAATGGATGCCCAAGTCCCAGATATAAAATGGAGTAACATTTGCATATAAACTATGTGCATCCTTGTGTCTACTTTTATCATCCCTACATTACTTGTAATACTTACTACAAAGTAAATGCTGTGTAAATGGCCCTTATACTGTATTGCTTAGGGAACAATAACAGAAAGAAATGTCTATATGTTCAGTACAGAAACAACTTTTTTCCCGAATATTTTTGAGCTTCTGTTGGTTGAATCCACAGATGTAGAACCCATGGATATGGAGGGTTGATCGGACCGCAAGGGAAACTTGGTCATTTTCCAGATGACAAAACAAACTTTTAAAAATAACTTCAGGCTGGGTGCAGTGGCTCACGCCTGTAATCCCAGCACTTTGGGAGGCCGAGGCAGGCAGATCACCTGAGGTTGGGAGATCAAGACCAGCCTAACCAACATGGAAAAACCCTGTCTCTACTAAAAAAAAGAAAAATACAAAATTAGCTGGGTGTGGTGGTGTGTGCCTGTAATCCCAGCTACTTGGGAGGCTGAGGCAGGAGAAACACTTGAACCCAGGAGGCGGAGGTTGTGGTGAGCTGAGATCACACCATTTCATTCCAGCCTGGGCAGCAAGAGCGAAACTCTACCTCAAAAAATAAATAAACAAATAACTTCAAAGATACTTTACTATGTGTTCTATGGTGGGGTAAATTTACTTAACCCCCCCACAAGCCTTGGTTTATAAAGAAATTTGACTGAATTAGTAATTAAAATTTAAAAACATTTTAAAGAAGTTTGACTGAATTACTAATTAAAAATTTAAAAACATTTTGAAGGCTGTGAACCCATTTGAAAATCTAAAGGAATCTATGAACTTCAGAAAAATGCAAGTATATGCAAAATTGTGCATATAACTCACTTATTTCATTGGAAAGACATTCCCTTCATATAGTCATAAAAGAAGATCAATTTTCATAAAACATTTTGTGTCTTTCACTCCTTTCTTCCCAGACAAAAATGAATGACCACTTTCCCTGCCCTCAAAAGGAAACAGATACAGATTTCACAAATAATGCAAAAACTAAGCTTTAACTCTTCTCAAAAGTACATTTCCAATAATGACTTCTATCTGCCCCCAAACTGACAAAGATTTGCCACTGTCAACTGTACCAGTGAGGTCATTCCACCAGCACTGACCAGGTTCCCCCCCATAATTCCTCTGTTCCCAAAGGCACATGTTAGCGTTTCTGAGCAAAGAAAGGGTGGCCTCTTGGAGCCCATTTGATGCGGGAAGCATCCCCTCCCTAATTAGAATTGTTATTAAAGTACTGGCATATCTTACAATGGATTGTATCTTAAAACCAAGGAAATGTGGCTTCACCACTGGGCCCCTCATCCAGAATAAAAATATAAAAGCCAAAGGGCTTAAAGGTTTTTTTTTTCTTTTGGCAACAGCTTCCATAATAGGGATGGCAGGATCTTCCATTAGATTTATTTCATTCATTTGGTAAAAATATGGTAAGAATGCCAAGAGATAAAGAAATTCACCCTAATCGTTTTGAGAATAGATGCTTATCTTCTTCACCAAAGTCAATCAAAAACATTAAGACTTGCTCCTAGAAACTAGGGAACTTCAAAATATTAGGGAAAGTCTTCGCAGTCAGTTTTTGTTTTCTGACAAGACCTCTGGAACAGTGGTGACTCAGGACCCTGGCTCTGACATAGAAACTCTTCCCTGCAGAGGACTAGACACCTGTTAGCATTGTTGGCAGACTGTTTTGACACTAGTGGAACTGCCTGGACAAAGCAGCAAGTTAGGATCTTGAGCTTCTTTATATACCAAGCAGCAAAAGCAGATCAGATGTCAACCTTTTCAGGTGCACGGTGTGTTAGGTCGGGTTTCTCCTGAAACAGTTCCTGACATGAGGAGTTAAGTGCAAGTAGTTTATTTTGGAGATGATCCCAGGAAGCACCTGTAGAGGAGTGGGGAAGTGAGTCAGGGAATAGAAAGAAGACAGTAAAGAGTGCTTTACCAAGCAGGTTGGTGCCGTGGGCTACGTGGGCTCAGTTCTGCTGGAAAATCCTGGGAGAGAGCATAGAACGTGCTTTTGAGTTGTCCGGAGCAAAGGATGAGAGGAAGCTCTGGTGCTTAAACATCAACTCCCATCCATCACTGGTTAAGGGCTGCCTCCCTGGAGATATTACCTTTTCCAGCATTTTGGGTCTGCCTGGTGCATGGGCTGAGCCTACTGCAGGAGCTGGGAAATATTCTCTGCGAGAAGCCATGAGAATGCAGGGGATAGCAAGAACCAAGGAAATCTGGGCAGGGTAGGGCAGGGGCAGAGGCTGCGCTACACAGATACTGTAAATTTTCTTCCAGGCAACATTTTTACTGTTTTCAAGAGGCCATTGCAGTTTGCAAAAAGAGGTTCACAAGCAAGGAGTTTTCTTTGTTAATATCATCCTCTACGTACTGGACAAAAACAGGGGGCTATACAGAGGACATCTCGAATCTCTTCCAGTTGTTTGCTGAAGGAACACAGAATGACTGGGAATTCCTTCATGATCTGCTTCAAAATAGTAGAAAACAGATTGGTGATTCTTCAATAGAGATTTCTCTTAACCAGGGTAGTTCTACAACTTTATTTCTCTTCCCAAACCACATCTTAGGGCAACCATTTCCAAGGCACATGGCTTCAACAAGGCTGCCTCAACTGTGTGGGTGATTTCATCAGTGCTGGGATAAGGAATCCCATAGAATGCTTTGAAACGAGACAGGTTTTGCATGGGTACAATGTAACTTTAGGTAAAGTTCCAGCATTTTTAGAACAAGTCTACTTTTCACATAACTCCATTTGATCTAGAAGATTCTCAAGGTGGACAGATGGAAGACGCTCTTTTAACTCTATTGACTTCATACTTCCATTGACCCAAACCTCGCCTCACAATAAGCATGGTTTTTTACTACATCCTGCCACATCTAGTTCTGCAAGCAAAATGGTCTCATTTTATTTTTTTCTTTAACATTTTCCAATTTAAGTATGACCCAATGCAATCAAAGACAGATGAAAAAAGTAAAAACATTCGAGGATCTTCTCAAATCCTATCAATGGGAGGAATAGTCTCAACTATCATAATCCACACATGTTACTGTGATGATGTGAATGATTGTTTAGCAAGTATTTCCTTCCCTCATTCTTGAGTTCTAGGTACTGCATGTTTCCCACCCCACTGATCTTGGGCTAGACTCTGTTACCCGCTTTAATGTGTAGAAGATTGGTGGACATGAGACTAGCAGAAACCTTATGTGTCTCTTGTGCATCCTGGCTTGGCCTTTGTGCTTCTGCCTTGCGTGATGAGGTTGGGGGTAGCCATTAGTCCAGGAAGGATGTGGGGAGCACATCTGACTCCAACCCACAAGGCAAGTTGCAACCAACCCACAAACGCATGGGTGACAAACCAATGTGTGTTATTTTAAGACACTGAGTTTTGGAGTGCCTTGTTATGTAGGGTTACCTCAGCAATACTGACTAACACACTACTTTATCATGTAAAGTAACATCCTTTATCACTCACATTTTCTTGGAGTAAAAAATATCTTAATATTGTTGATGTAAAACGTTTTTAACCCCCCAAAAATCAAATTTTGAAAAATAACAGGAAGGGCATTAAAGAAAAACATATTTTTTTTTTACTGTGTTTTATTCTCGTTTCTGCCTCAAACCATATGATCTGTGAGAGCTAGCCTGCCATTCTACTTTTCTTCCTTTCTGTTGTTGGCTCTAATTAATAGTCCATGACAACGTCATTCCCCCAGCAGACGTCTTTTGATGTGAACTTTTTCATCAAGTTCCATCTCATTGTAGTTATTACCTTACAACTTCTCACTCTGCCACAGTTTAATTTGTAATCAAAATTATGAATTAATGAAATAGCAGAAGGCTTGTTTTAATAGGGTGATTTGTTTGTTTGTTTTAAAAATTATACCAATTTGCCATTTTACCAAATTCACATTTTTTAAATGAAAGCTACATCTTCACTATCACAATTTGAAATGAGACACCTTCTGAACTTGTTGCATACAATTAAACCACAACAAAAGGAAGCCGAGACCATTTCACTTTTCATAAGGCTGTAATTATTCTTTAACTATTGGAATACAACATCCCTTAGGAGCTAATTATCGAAAAGCTCTCATCACACATAGGAAACACACAAACAAATCCTTCAAGCACAAAATAAATGTTCAACATTAAAGAGCAGCATCCAGGAAGTCATACCAATCAGTTGGTTCAGCTAATTACGAATCTGATTTTTGGAGTAGTTGCATTAGATTATTATGGCGCCTATTCATAACATGAAAAGCACAGCCTTTGACTGACTTTAATGAAGATCTAGCTGCAAGAAAAAATGTACTAAGAACCATAATACAAAATTTACATTGCAGCAAAACCTGGGAGAAGTGCGGTAGACATTTTTAAATAGGAAATATCTCAATTATCACATAATATATATATTTAATATAGCTTTCTGGGTAGGTCACATTGGAAGGCAAAGTGATGTATTCTATTCATTTGATTTCATGTGAGCCTTGCAGTATTGCTTAAGCCCAGTTCAGATTTCTCAAATGTGAATTACCAAGTGCTTTTTTTTTTTGAGACAGAGTCTCGCTCTGTCGCCCAGGCTGGAGTGCAGTGGTGCGATCTCGGCTCACTGCAACCTCCACCTCCCAGGTTCACACCATTCTCCTGCCTCAGCCTCCCTAGTAGCTGGGACTACAGGCGCCTGACACCACACCCAGCTAATTTTTGTATTTTTAGTAGAGACAGGGTTTCACCGTGTTAGCCAGGATGGTCTTGATCTCCTGACCTCTTGATCTGCCCGCCTCAGCCTCCCAAAGTGCTGGGATTACAGGCGTGAGCCACCGCGCCTGCCCGCCAATGCTTTTTTGAATCAAATGAGATTCGCGTTAAATAAATATAGCATATTAAAGATTATAATGTGAATTATATTTTACAGGAATCAAAGTCAAAGTTATGTACATAGTATAGTGACTGTCCTACCCATTCTTAAATAATATTATTTCTATATCAGCATATTCAAATCAATCTTACATTTTAAATAGTTATAAAACTAATAAACACTCATATACTGTTGTGGGGAATGCATATTGCCACAATGTGTTCAAAGAGTAATTGGTCAATAGATAGTAAAAAAAATTTTTAAGTATATACTCTTTGACCTAACCATTTACTTTCTAAGATTTTTTATCTTGCATGTATACTTATACTGTATTAGTGCTTAAGAACGATGACTAAGAATGTTCATGAAAACACTGGAAGAGTAGAAAGAATTGGAAACAATACATAAATAAATAAGCAAATTACCAATTAATGGAGGTTGTTTTATAATAAATCTATACCACAGGATACTAGGCAGCTACTAAAGACAGAGGGAGAGAGAGAGAGAGAGACTTACATGCACCATTATGCAAAGATGTCCAAGATATATTAAATACAAACAAAAAGTAAGTTATGTATGTTATGTATGGAGTGATCCCATTTTTGTAACCTAAAAAGGTATGCATATACATCTTAAATAAATGTATGTAGAAATATTTTCCACTGATATGTATGTATATACATATACATGTGTTCAAGCATGGGTGGATAGATTAGATAGATAGATAGATAGGTAGATAGATAGATAGATAGATAGATAGATAGATAGATAGATAGATAGATAAACTTTCTAGAAGGATACACAAGAAACTATCAGCAGCTTTTTCTTCTTTAGAGGAGTGGTGCTATTGTAACAGGAAAGCAGCCATCTGTGAACTTATGAGCATCACTGCATTCCCACACAACTTTAATGGAAAAAGGCCCAGGGTGTGACCTAATGATCTAATTCCATTTCCATGGCTTTATGTACCATCTACATGCTAATGACTCCCAAGTTTCCATCTCCAACCCCAATCATACCTCTGACTACCATACTTGCATTTTACCCAGCAGTCAATATTTTCACTTGGATGCTGTGGACCAAGCATCCAAGTGAAAATGTTGACTGCCAGGTAGATTGCAAGTGTGGCTTTCTAATGTCAGTGACAACTTTCTCTTGTACAGTTTCTTCTACCTCTAGTTTTTCAAAGACCTGAAACTGTACAAGAAAGGTGTCACAAGAAAGGTAAAAGATGACTTAACATTGGAAGTTCGTGTGCTTACTTCCATGGTGTACTTATCTCTGAGAAGCAGCTACCTGGCCAAGGACTAGCTTTTCCGCCTCCTGACTCTCTTGCATCTAAGTGGGGTTATGCTATTTTTTGCCTGTGTGCCTTTCCCATTTTCTCTTTACCATTTGTCAGTGAAATATACCCTAGAGGAGGATGGAGCTACAAGATGGAAAGTGCCTGCATCTTTGAGTCACCATATAGAAATCCTCTCATTGCACATGAACATCTGCTTTGGTCTCTTGCATGAGTGAGAAAGAAGCTTGTTTTATGCTATGGAAATATGGGGATTTATGTTGCAGTAGCTAGTATCACCCTAACTAATATATGTGTCTAACAGCAGCCAAAATTTAATACATCCAAAATAGAAACTCTTCATTTTCAGCTTCTATGCTCCTTTCTCAGCATGCTTGACTCAGAAAAAGGCACCTTTATTTACCTATTTTTCAAGCCACAAACTTAATGTAGTCTTTGACTTTTCTCTTTCTGTCATAGAGGAAATATAATCCATCAGCAAATACCTTAAAAATATACCCCAAATTGTATTACTCCGTTTTCACACAGCTGTAAAGATACTACCTGAGACTGAAATATTTACGAAGAAAAGAGGTTTAATTGACTCACAGATTTACATGGCTGGGGATGTCTCAGGAAACTTACAATCATGGTGGGAGGTGAAGGGGAAGCAAGGTGTGTCTTACATGGCAGCAGGAGAGAGAGAGAGAGAGAGAGAGAGAGAGAGAAGGGGGAACTGCCAAACACTTTTAAAACCATCAGCTCTCATGAGAATTCATTCACTATCACGAGAACAGCATGGGGGATACGATTCCCATGATCCAATCACCTCCCACCAGGTCTCTCCCTCGACACTTGGGGATTACAATTTAAGATGAAATTTGGGTGGGGACACAGAGCCAAACCATATCACAAATACATGATCATTTTCTTGGCTCCACAGCTGATACCTTAATCAATATTACCACCATTGATCCCCTGGACTATGGTAATAGCTCTTCTAACTGATCTCCAAATTTCTACTAGACCTTTCTCCCTCCCTGTCTGTTTTTCACATCAACATTGATGTAATCTTTTTAATACATAAATCAGATTATACCACTTCTTTAGACAAAATTCATACTGAAATGTTAGTTTAAAGCCATACATGAACTTCTCCACAACTCTCTCTCCAAATTTGTATTATATTTTAGATAATCTGATATGTTTGTAAGGATAGTTAATAATTTTCTGAGATTAGGGTGGGAGCTAATTTGAGTCTCTCTCCCCAGTAGTTTGGCCTGAAATGTGATGAGTTGTTCAGATCTACAAATGGAAATGTTTTTAAGGTCAGGAAATTTATCTCCAATTATTCTTTGATTAATGCTTTTGTTCTAGGTTTGCTTGTTTCTTCCTCAGAAATTCGTATAATCCTTACATTGTACCTGCATAGCTATTTTCTACAGTGCCTCATTGTTTTAATCTCTTGATCCTGATAGAACTACTCAAGTTTGTTCTTCATTTCATTCATTCAATCTTCTTGTTCTTGTTTTGCCATTTCTTGCCTCCAATTTTGATTTAAATTTTGTCTTGCATTTTAAACTTGGTTTATAATTCTTGCCTCTCTCCCACTGTATGAGATTCTGTTGTCAATGTATATCTGCTTTATATACAAAAAAGAAAGACACTGTACAAGAGAAAGTTTCACTGACATTAGAAAGCCAGCTCCTTCTTCAAAAAGATGATGTTCTTTTTTAGCATTCTATTGAGAATGCTCAATAACTTTCTAATTTTCTGTTTCCTGCAGTAAATCATTTTCAGAGCATTTGCTGTTGGACACACTGCCTCAAATAAAGGTCACTGGAATTAGGGCCTTCAGGATAAATATTCTTTGGTAGATTTTTCTTTGTGTTATTCTTTTCCTCTGTTTATTCTTCCTTGAGTGAGGAGAACTCTATCTGTACCTAGGGTCTGCCATCAGACACACTGCCTCAAAGAGCAGCACTCATGCGATAGGGAAAGATGCTCAGGTCTCTATGGGATACAGGGCTTGACTTTGGGAACAGAGGAAGTGGGCAAGGATAGGGTAAATCATGTGCCTAATTACATTTTTTTCTGATAGCTTAACACAGATGGGCCACGGACTGTGTTTCTCAATCCAATTCCATCAGTTTTGTAGCCAGTCCTCCTAGATTCCTAATTGTTATTTATAAGGAGTCTAACTTTTGTTTTTCATCATATCCTCCGTTAAATATTTCTTCTGCAGTTTCTCATTACCCAAGAAGTATTTCCTAGATGAATCTGGACTTTACTTAAGTGACTGACCGCTGGTATATATTTACTTTCTATGATAGATGATGGACCTTACCAAAGATTCTACTTATTGTTAATTACCAGGCAGTAAACATCACTGTAAATTAGGAGCTTTGTGAAAAGGGATATTGATTTCAACTCGCAGCCCCTTCTACCTTTCTACTTCCTGTTTTTCAAAGACCTGAAACTGTACAAGAAAAGTGTCACTGACATTAGAAAGCCAGCAATTTATTCTAAACTATATCTGGTTCTCTAGTAACCTCAATGTGAGTTTCCAGCTAGTTACATTTTCACACTTTTAATGACAGTCTCCTGTGTAGTATCCCACACACATTTACTATCTGTATGTGCTAGAATTATGCTAAGAAGTACTTGGCATATAGAGATGAAAGACAGATTCCAAGATCTCGCAGTCCAGGAAGCCCAAGATGATAAATAATCATGCATGAAGGGTCCAAAGCTGTGACATAGGTGGTCTGAAGGGCACCTTGACCTCATACCCTCCTCCTGCTATGCTTCTGTCTCTCTCCCCTTGCTTCTCAACTAAATTTCTTACAAATGGTACTCACTGTCTTGACTTCCCCATCTCCATTCATTCCCCAGTCAATTGCAAACTGGCTTCTTTCCCCACCACTCCACTGTGGGCAACTCTCCAAGCCCACAGTGCTTGGAGACCACACTTGGAGACCACAGCAAGGTCTCCAAGGATCTCCTGGCCAACCACTTCAGCTGATGCTTTTTAACTCTCACTCCTTTGACCTGGTAGAGCACAGGCCCCACAATCCTCTTAAATTCAACTTGTAAAACTGAACTAATCTTATTTCCCTGCCTCACCCTTGGCCACTCTATCCCCAGCCCCACCATATCTGCACTTCTTTCAGTGTCCCTAGTTCATGGCTGGAATGACAGCTGCCTCGGTTGCTCAAGCCAGAGACCTTGACTTTACCCTTGACTTCACCCTTTTCCTCACCATGCCCCATCCCCATCCAATCCATCATCAAGGCTTGATTCTATGGCCTCAATGTCTCTTGACTCTGTCTCCTCCTCCCTATTTCCATAGTCTTATTCAATTCAGGCCATTTTCACCTGTCCCTGGGTAAGTTCTGCAGCCTCTTTGTTGTCACCTTGCTGCCTGTGCTAGATATCTCAGGTCCATCCGTTACCCAGGGACCAAAATGATCCATCTAAAATACAAAGGGGCCTACATCACTCCTTTATTTAATACCAATCAATGGCTCCCCATGACCTACCAGATGAACCCAAACTCCAGCAAGGCTCATAAGTCCTCCGTGATTGGGTCCAACCTCTCTCTGAGCCTCATTTCTTGCGACACCCTGTCTCATCTCAATGTTCTAACACAGAGGTGTTTGCTGAGCCTCGCATATGGTCAGGTTGTTTTTGGCATATGTTATCCTCTCTGCCTGAAATTTCCCTACCTTCTCTCACTGCTCCGCTACTCTGTAAACACACACAGACACACACATGCGCACACACACACATGCACACACACACATTCTCTCTCTCTGTGTGTCTCTATCTCTCCTCTCTCTCTCTTTGCCTCTCTACTCTCTCTCTTTCTCTCTCTCTTGCACACGCATGCACACACACACACACACACACTCATATAATCAAGCACAGAATGGCCTGGCCAACTGATACTAATCATTGAATATAAACTATTTACATTTCTCTAAAGAATCTGTCTGTCTCTATCACTGCCAAGACATTGCTTACTCTGGTTTCAATTCCTAGAACTAATACTGCCAGCCCCTGTCATATTCCCAATTAGCTCAGTTTCTCAGGATGATTCTTAGCTATCTTTCAAGGGACAGCTGATAAGGCCACCCCACTTTGAGCTCCCAAAGCACAGTTATCACCCTCTGTGGCACTTGCCTTTTGACTAATGTCTCCCTCATTCAGGATGACCAGCTATCCTGGTGTGCCTGGAACTGTCCTGGTTTCAGTACCAAGAGTCCCATGTCCTGAGAAACCCTTTAGTCCCAAGCAAACCAGGATGGTTGGTCACTTTTACTCCTGAGACTCTAAGCTCATCGAGGGCAGGGATTGAGCATAAGACCTAGCACACAACAGATGAGAACTGAATTGAATTAAATAAAAGAAAACAGAGAAGTGTGCCAGTATACTTGGGCGTGGAAGTCTCCATTTGGTTCTTGGTCATGTAAACATTTTTAATATTATCAAAACATTATGTATTAAGATGGAAAATTTCCCAAATACAGTTAGTCAAATACATACTGTGAATTCATAAAAACATGGGAAAGACACATTTATGTCACAAGTATTTATTAACTATTGTGTGCTGGGTATAGTGTGAGTGTTTGGGAATGGGGGTACAGGATGAGTCAGACATTGACCCCTCCAAAGGGAACCTACAGTTTAAAAGGAGCAAGAAAGCATGTACCTAAGCAATCTTACAGTACTAGGCCCAAACAAAGAAAATTACGGCAATAAAACCCAGGTAGCATGTCTAGGGCTACCAAGAAAAGGCTTTAGGGAGGAGGTGACATTTGGGTTATGGTTTAGGCACAGAGATGAGAAAGAGCTCAGAGTGAAAAAAGACTATGATCAAAGTTTTCCCCGAGGTAGGAGAGCTTGCCTTGGTATGGATAATAACGAGTATTTGGATGCGGCTTGAGAACAGAGATGTAATAGATGAACACAAGCTCAGTGAGTTAAAGTACCACTCATTGACCGGGAGTGGTGGCTCATGCCTGTAATCTCAGCACATTGGGAGGCCGAGGTGGGAAGATCGCTTGAACCCAGGATTTTGAAACCAGTCTGGCCAACCTAGCAAGACTCCATCTCTACAAAAAATTAAAAAATTAGCTCAATGTGGTGGAATGCACTTGTAGTCCCAGCTACTTGGAAGGCTTAGTTGGGAGGGTTGCTTAAGCCCAAGAGGTCAATGCTGCAGTGAGCCGTGATTGTGTCCCTGCACTCCAGCCTGGGTGACAGAGCCAGACCCTGTCTCAAAAAAGAAAAAAAGATACCACTTATTGATTATCTCACAGTTTCCATGGGTCAGATGTCTGTATTTAGACTAGCTGGAGTCTCTGCTCAGGGTCTCATGAGGCTGAAATCAAGGTGTTGGCCAGACTGTGCTTCTTTGCAGAGCTTCTCTTCCAAGCTCCTGTGTTTGTGGGCAGATTTCATTTCCTTGCTGTCGTACAGTTGAGTTTTCTGATTTCTCATTAGCTGTTGGGCAGGGACCACGCTCAGCTCCTAGAGACCACCCCCAGGTCTTTGCCTTATAGCCCCCTCCATAAGCCGTCTCATAACAGGGCAGCTGAGGTCTTCAAGCCAGCAGGATAATCTCTCTAACTTCAAGAAGGACCCAATCCCTCTTTTTAAAGTCTCACCTAATTGGATCATCCCCACCTAGAAAAGCTCCCTTTTGATTGATTCCAAGTCAACTCATTAGTAACCTAATCATATTCATAGTTTCCTCCTATACTCAAGCTTCAGGGACTACCCAGGATTTATATAGTAGGGGTCAGGAATCTTGGGAACTAAACTAAAACTTTGCCTATTGCAAAGGGTGATAAATGGATTAGAAGGATGTTAGTCCTGGGATGTGAAAGTGTCAGGTGGTGGAGAATCTTGATTCCTCCACCAAGGAGCTAAGGAGTTTGGAGAGTGGGGATTCTGGAGTCGAGTAGTGGTATAAAGAGAAGGAGAACCAAAGAAAATGGTGGTAACTTCATCTGAACTCTATAAATACTTGGGTAAAGTTATTTCCCTGGCATATTAAAAACTGAAAAGTTTTAGAGCAAGGGTGGCAACTAGGTTGCATTAAGTAACAGTCACTGATAAAATAATAGTGGTTTCCTGAGGGCTGTATCCAGAGGGCTTTGAGGCCATGCCTGGATGTAGAGGGTAGCAGTGCTAGGATCTATTTGCAGTGTCTGCCAGGGTGAGGATGGTGATGAGTGGTAGCACCAGAGTCGAGGACCGGCTGTCCTGGCAGTTGAGAGAATCACTTCAGACCTTGTGCCTCTGCAGAGGAAAATAACAAGTCTATTTTCAAGGATCCTGTGTTTAATTTATCATCTTACATAGCAGATCAAAATAGCAAACATTAAGATCTTCAAGCCTTTTTCAAATGTCAGGAGCTAGAACAAAATACAAATAAATTAATCCACTGGGAGCTTTTTCTATTTGTTCCTCTCTCACAGTAAAAACACAGCTCCAAAAATCTAGGAATTTCTCATAATTCCTTGTAGTCACAAAAGGACAGATCTGCTAAGCAAAGAATTCAAATGGACTTGCTTTGGACTTTGATGACGCATTCCAAGGCTGCATGGCCACACATGTAAGGAGGTGGAAATAAAGCTAATCCTCTAATAATAGGTCTGGGTCCCAGAGAGAAGTACAAATGCGGGGCTATGTGTGTGTATAGAGAGGGGAAGGACATGCACACACCTGTACCACCCCACTGCTTTGGCTATTCCACCATCTCCCATGGGTTTTAGGAGCAGCTTTATGTCTTCTGACTCAAATTCAAGGGCAAAACCTCAATAAACTGCACAAGCATTGCCTTCTCTATGACCCAAAGGTCTGCCTTGGGTACTTGTTAAAACTCAAAAGAGAGCACTTGAGACAGTAGGCTTTAGATCTTGGGAGCCCTAAGTGATTTTTGGCTTAACCTAAAAGTGAGGTGGTAGAGTGTATTACTGTTTGGCAGATATTCCTTCTGCCTCTCATTTCCCTTACATCCTGGGAAGGAGTGCACTTGCCCCCTCCATTGATACTCGGCTTGGCCATACTGCCCATGGCCTCATGGTGGGTCAGGTGTACCTCCTAGCCTGTTGACGTCGGGTTTAGCCACATGGCTTCCATTGGCCAAAGGGTGTTAGTGGGTGTGATAGGATCAGAAGTTTAAAGGGATGATCAGGTTTTGCCTTTTGTGCTTCTGCTATCATCATGACAAAGAAATGACCGGATTAGCCACAGAGGATGAGGGGCATGCTGAAAGATCTGAACCCAACCTCCAGCTAAAAGTCAAGCCTGTTGGAACCCGATGACATCCACAAAGCATCCCCAGCCAACAGTTGTGAAAGTAGAAATAAATGGTCTTTTTCTCAAGCTGCTGGGCTTGGAGTTGTTTGCTGCCCAGTGATTGTGGCAGTTGACTAGTGGAGTGAACGCAAGGTCTTGGGACTTTCTCAGTCCCTTGGTTTCTTCATAGAGTACAAGGATGCAGTACCAGTACCTTCTCCATGGGGTTGTTGAAAATATCAATAGAGGCAAGGCATGTAAAGTGCTTATCATAGTGACTAACACAGAATAAGCAGTTGCCATCAGAGTTAAGAGCATGAGCTGTGGAGCCAATTTTTTTGAATTCAAATCCTAGCTCCAACACTATGCAAGTGTTTGCTGCAGATTGCTACAGAGCCAAGTGTGAGGGCAATTTCAAAACCAAGACCATGTATGCTCTAGCAAAGGAGCCTAGCCATGGAGCTCCCCTTTCAGTTCTTGATTACTGCCGCCACACATGACTAAGGTCCTACTGTGTACAAGGTCCTGGAATCGTGCTCAGTACACAGACCTACATGGTCTCCCACCTTAGACGGGCAGGCAAGGCAGGAGGGCTGCAAGCCATTCAAGGGGCAGGGGTGGGGTTTTGGGGGGTCGCTGAGAGGGGATTTCCAAGGAGTGGCTACAGATGTGGAGCTCACTCTGCAGCCAGTTTCAGGGCTGGGCTCCAAGATGCAAGCTGCGCTCTCTGAGGCTGCGCAGTTAGAGGGGTGAGGACCACCAAAGCTGGCAAGAAGTTGCTGGAAGTTGTATCCTGGAGAGATCAAGTCCCAGCACCAACTCAACAGGCCAGAGCAGGATCAGGGCTTGGCACTCTGAGCTGAGAATCTACAGTCAGAGGAGGAGAGTTTCCACGAGAGCAACCAGAGGGAAACGGTGAAAGTTTGAACTGAGTACTGTGAACAGCCTCAAGGCTGGACACTTATACCTAGAAGAAGCACAGTGGAGCAGGAAGACTTGATGTCTGCCAGACTGCCTTGAGTTCAAACCCTGGCTCTAGCACTTACTATGTAATCTTCGGCAAGTTACACAACATCCCTGGACCTTCTCTCCTAGGGGATATTAGGAAAATACAGATATTAATAGAACTTAGTAGGTTCTTGTGAGCATTAATAGCACAAAACATATAAAGCACTTAGAACAGTATGGACTATAGGAGTATCTATTACTGTTATTATTATTATTAATGATTGGCTCATAACCCCATAACTGAATCTCTTGGGCCAGAAATGTGTTTTATAATTCAGAGTTGTTCAGCCCGTAGAAAAGAAAAATGGCACACATATCATATAAAGTCTCAGTAGGGTCTGGGGCTGCATTATGTCACCAAATATATGAATATTTTTACAGTGAAATGTATGAATATTTACATCAAATAAAAACTATAAATAGCTTCATTTTAGTTTAGGTCAGTTTTTGTTACCAAGTACATTTTTTCAAAAAAGCACTAAACACAAAACAAACCAAACGAAAACAAACACAAACCCCTCAGAGTTTCTGCTACGAGATTTGGAAATGCATCTAAGGGATGTGGCTTTTTTGCTAAAGTGGCTGCAGGCTGCGTACGTGTGTGGGGCGGGAGCACAGGATCAAGCAGCAAACAATGGTCTCCTCCAGCAGAACTGGCCAGGAAAGGTTGAGTGGAGAAGGTGGGCTTGAACCTGGGACCCTTGAGCATTGACTGGGCTTCAAAGGCAGGACTTCAGGCAGCAGTACAAACTGGTGACAGTGAGCAGGAAGTGGAGCCCAAGATGGGGTGCTAAGAACCTCTTAATATGTAAGCTAGGGCTGGAGTGTAAAGTAAAGAGCTTTGAATGCCAAGACAAGAATATGACCTTTATTATATATGCAAGAGACTGATTTCTTTCCTTTTTTTTTTTTTTTTGAGATAGAGTCTTGCTTTGTCATTCAGGCTGGAATGCAGTGGTACGATCTCAGCTCACTGCAACCTCCACCTCCCGGCTGCAAGCGATTCTCCTGCCTCCTGCGTAGTTGAGACTACAGGCACAGGCCACCTCGCCACCATGCCCACCTTTTTTTTTTAAGCTGAGACGGAATTTCACCATGTTGGCCAGGTTGGTCTCAAACTTCTGACCTCTAGTGATCCACCCACCTCAGCCTTCCAAAGTGTTGGGATTACAGGCATGAGCCACCGCGCCTGGCCTGATTTCTTTAGGATTGAATTTGGCATCTTGGGCAGTTTCTGTCTCTGGTACAGAGCCTGGCAGGTCCTTCAGAAAACGATGGTCTGGAGTTATGCCCCCATGTGTGTAGGCGCCTTGCTCTAGAATGCCTTTTCCTTTGCCTTTGAAGTCCTGCTCTGCAACGCCGCCCCTCTGTGACATACTTTGCCCATCACCACCAAGGCAGATGCTGTCAGCACCCCATCCACATCTCCTGGGTGCTCACCTGTAGGCAGGGAGGCATGCTTCCTGAGAACAACTGTAAATCCCTGTCCCAAGGCTTTTTCCTGGCTGCTGGTGTACCCTGGGCCCATGCACAGAGTAAACTGGAGATGACGCAGAGTTAATGCCCTCAGGAGCAGCTCTGGACCAGTGGCTTTCTGACCATTTTTGTCTTACCCTTTGTGTGTGTTTCCTGGGATTACCTCCCAAATCAACAAGTTACACTAGAATTTTTGACTCAGTGTTGTGCTTCTGGGGAAACCCAAATGGAGTCATCACAGGCAGGGGATTGTCCTCTTCCTTAGACTGATGGCTCTGTGCTTGGTTTTCTGGTTTCCACCAGGGGATGCCAAGTTTCTTGACGAGAGGAACTTTCCATTCATCTTGGAATCCCCATGGTGCACTGCAGAGGGTCCGCATCAGAAAAATGTTCTGTGGAGTGACTTGGGATATTAGATAACTCCCAACTATTTGCAAGAGCTAAAGATCACCAGTGACTTCAGGGGTCAAAGCTTAGCTTCTGGGTTTTGGTCAATGGCTCTGCCACTTACTAGCTTGATGCTCTTCAGCAAATTGTTTAATCTAACAGTTCATCTCTATGTCTATGAAATGGGGATAATAAAGTTTTTCCTTTAGAGCTGCTGTGAGAATGAAATGAGATCATGTGAGGCACTAAGCTTATTTCCTGGTTCTCAGTGTTAGTTATACATTACACCCATTCTTTTCCCAAATATCCCTGTTTCTCCCCGTTGCCTATCTGTAACTAATTCCTCGGAGTCGTGGTCATAAGCGTCTCTTAACTGCTTGTTGAAATAAGTTCAAGTCCATGTGCGTGTGATCTGCCGCTTTCCATCTCCTAGATAGAAAATCTCCATCTTTAAGTGAGGACCATGCATCAATTATTCCATCTTCTATCTCCAGTCCTCAACACAGACACATGCACACAGACACACACAAACAAGTAGATCTATTCTTTCCTTTTCTTTTTATTTATTTATTTATTTTTGAGATGAAGTTTCACTCTTGTGGCCCAGGCTGGAGTGCAGTGGCATGATCTCGGCTCACTGCAACCTCTGCCTCCCAGGTTCAAGTGATTCTCCTGCCTCAGCCTCCCAAATAGTTGGGATTACAGGTGTCCACCACCATGCTGGGCTAATTTTTTGTATTTTTAGTACAGACAGGGTTTCATCATGTTGGCCAGGCTGGTCTCAAACTCCTGACCTAAGCTGATCCACCCACCTGGGCCTCCCAAAGTGCTGGGATTACAGGCGTGAGCCACCGAGCCCGGCCTGGACATATTCTTTAAATACACTTTCTCAGTTACATTTCTTTCTCCTTCTGCAATTGCCACATGGACATCAATCAATACTCTGCCCGTTTACCCAAAATAACTTTTTCCTTTTTTATTTGAGACGGAGCCTCACTCTGTTGCTCAGGCTGGATTGCAGTGGCACAATCTGGGCTCACTGCAACCTCTACCTCCCGGATTCAAGCAATTCTCCTGCCTCAGCCTTTCAAATAGCTGGGACTACAGGTGCTTACCACCACACCAAGCTAATTTTTGTATTTTTAGTACAGACAGGGTTTCACCATGTTTGTCAGGCTGGTCTTGAACTCCTGACCTCAGGTGATCTGCCTGCCTCTGCCTCCCAAAGTGCTGGGATTACAGGCGTGAGCCACCGTGCCCAGCCCAAAATAACATTTATGTCACCTAAAATAAAAACGTCCCTAAGCTTGGACCGTAATAATGAGGTCTTTCTCCCTCTTTATCATCATCAAGCATTTCTTCATGGCAAACATTGCCCCAGGCTAGGCCCTTGGATACCTGGAATAATCCCAGAAAAGTCACATCCATGGAGTTTTTTACTTTGTTAGTTCCCTTCTTGCAAGAAAATGAGGAGACAAAGACAGGAAAATGGAAAGAGCCAGGGTCCTGGTTTCCAGTCATTTAGAACAGACGAGAGCTGGATGACTCTGAACATCTCAGTTGTCTCTCTGTGCCTCAGTTTCCCTACCCCTAGGAGGAAATAAGAGTAGATGTTTCCTAAGGGTCCATTTATAAAAGTCTTGGGTTTAGAAAGTTAAATTAGAGAAAAATCTGAATGCAGAAAACATGCACCCTAGTGTTTCATGTTTTTTTTCTTTTTAAAACATCTAACCAAAAACTGATTTGTTGAAAGATGTCTGTGCTATTATCCCTACTGTGGTTTCTTTAGGAACTTGGATAAAGAGGAGGAATTTATTTGAAAGTCAATAGACTAAAGTATTTATTTACAGGTCTACTGTATGTGCTAGTTTAAATTCAACACTTTGAATGGGGTAGAAACAAATGCATCGAATTTGACCAAGGATACATTCACATGTCAGTTTATTTCTCCAGCTGTTTAATCAAAATATGAATAAAAGGTCTAAAGCCCAACAAGCAAAAATATCATAGTTGTGGGATTCGCCGTTTGCTTCCCCATTGTCAGCCAATTACTGTGCAATTTTTCCCTGTGACTGAATAACTAACTGTTAGCAAATAATGAAAAGGCAATTACAGCGACGCTTTGTTCCTATTACTTCCTTCATTTTATCCCGGCTATAATTATTGTCAGAGCTGGAGGTTTACTGTACCATGGAAGCAGCACCAGGAAAGAAAATGGAATGGGCTGGTGCATGGAAAATTGCAAATGTCACAGCTACCTTCATCGGCACTGTTGGACTTCTGAGAATAAAAAATCAGAGGAAAAAGCTCTCCATGTGGGTTTTACAAATTCCCTACCTCAAGCTGTTGTGGCGACTGGGGAAGAGGGGACGGCGGTAGGGGTGGGGGGCAGGCAGGAATCAGGCATGAGGTTTGTTCTTTTTGTGTGTGTGCGATTCCCAAAGGGCTGTGCATTTTCACCGCAGTCGGCCTGAAACCGATTCATGGAACTCTTCTTTAGCCTTTGCTTCTCATTAATGGTCTCCATGCTGTTTCATAATGGGGAGTGGCATATAAATGATGCATTTTATGGGGTTTGATCTTTCTTCAGAGAGAAAATATGCCACATATGGACAGATGTCTGAAAAAGAAAATGACGATCATGCCCTCTTTGTGCAGTTGCCGGGACCTATTTTTAGAAGCCGACTTTCACTGACCATATGTAACATACCTTCCTTTTTGGCTTTATTTTTATTAACTAGAAACTGTAAGATAAGACAAAAGAGATAGAGGTACATTCTTAATATTTTAATCTCTTATTTTTTCAATAACTATTTCCTGAGTAAGTACCATGTGCAAGATACTGGACTAGGCTCTGAGGAATCAAAGGTGAGTGAGACATGGTTCCTACCCATAAAAGGCTCAGTCTTGAGGTATTTTCACACCCAAATAAACGTCTTTCTGTATGAAAAGCAACTTAGCATAGCTGAAAGTGTGTAAAACTATATGTTTGAAGATCTGAATTCTAATTCCAGCTCTGCCACTTACTAGCTGGTTTTTCTTGATGTATCAGTAAGCTACTGCTGTGTAACAAACTATCTTCCAAACTGGGTGGCTTAAACCCACAATGATATATAATGAAAGGTCAAGAATCTGGAGGTCAGATGGGAGGCTCTGCTCCAGGCTGGACTTGGTTGGAGCATCTCAGCTGAAGCAGCTTTGCCCCAGATGTCTCATCTTCCCCTTTGAAATAGCTGGGCATCCTGCATTATCCTTCTCATGGCAATGTCTGAAGAGCACGAGACCATGTGGAAACATGCAGGCACACACAGCAAGTAATTTCAAGATTCAGCTTTAATCACATCTTCTAAAACCCTATTGGCCAAAGCAAATTACATGATCAAACACTGAACCAAGGGTCAGGCAAGTATATCTTAACTCTCAATGGGAGAAATGGCAGAGATACATGACAAAGAGAATGCATACAGCTATAGGTAAAGAATTTGGGGAAATTAATCCAAACAACTGCACTTGAATAAAACTCTGTGCCTCAATTTGTTTGTAAAATGGAAGCTCACCTTCCCTGCTTTAGGAGATTGTTGGGAGGATCAGAGGAGATAAAGAGTGTGACTATGCTTTGGCAACTATAAAAAACTATAGTTATGCATATGTTATTGCTCTTATTACTTTCTACTTATTTTTCTTTTTTAAAAAAAATTTACTTTAAGTTCTGGGATACATGTGCAAAACGTGCAGGCTTGTTACATAGGTATACATGTGCCATGGTGGTTTGCTGCACCTATCAACCCATCATCTAGGATTTAAACCCTGCATGTGTTAGGCATTTGTCCTAATGCTATCCCTCCCCTTGGCCCCACCCCGACAGACCCTGGTGTGTGATGTTCCCCTCTTTGTGTCCATGTGTTCTTATTGTTCAACTCCCACTTATGAGTGAGAACATGTGGTGTTTGGTTTTCTGTTCCTGTGTTAGTTTGCTGAGAAAGATGGCTTCCAGCTTCATCCATGTCCCTGCAAAGAACATGAATGCATTCTTTTTTAGGGCTGCATAGCATTCCATGGTGTATATGTGCCATAGTTTCTTTATCTAGTCTACCATCGATGGGCATTTGGGTTGGTTCCACGTCTTTGCTATTGTAAATAGTGCTGCAATAAACATACATGTGCATGTGTCTTTATAGTAGAATGATTTATAATCCTTTGGGAATATACCCAGTAATGGGATTGCTGGGTCAAATGGTATTTCTGGTTCAACATCCTTGAGGAATTGCCACACTGTCTTCCACAATGGTTGAACTAATTTACACTCCCACCAACTGTGTAAAAGTGTTCCTGTTTCTCCACAGCCTCACCAGCATCTGTTGTTTCCTGACTTTTTAATAATCACCATTCTAACTGGTGTGAGATGGTATCTCATTGCGGTTTTGATTTGCATTTCTCTAATGACCAGTGATGAGCTTTTTTTCATATTTTTGTTGGCCGCATAAATGTCTTCTTTTGAGAAGTGTCTCTTCATATCCTTTGCCCACTTTTTGATGGCATTGTTCATTTTTTTTCTTGTAAATTTGTTTAATTCCTTGTAGATACTGGATATTAGGCCTTTGTCAGATGTGTAGATTGCAAAACTTTCTCCCATTCTGTAGGTTGCTACTTATTTTTCTACCATAAAAATTTAATAATTTTTTTCCCAGGCTCAAACAGAAATTTTCTACAAACTTCAAATTTCTGTAAGTGTATCTATCAGATATTTTTTCAGAAAAATTAAAAATGGAAATGGAAATTTCCAGATAAATTAAAAATGGAAATGGAAATTACTTAGTTATAGAGTTTATTCTTTCTTGTTTTATTTGTGAAATAGGTCACTTCTCCAAGACCCTGATTTGATTTAAGGGGAGACAGAATCTCAAATCTATTGTTCCTTATTCCTGTGGCAGCTGGCCATGGGACTCCCCAGAGTTTAAGATAGAAGAAGAAACATTTATAGGCTAACTCAGGCTTCTTTGGCAACTACTATCCTTGGGTTATTTCCATAGCAAAAGGAAAGCAGGTTAGGAGGGATTGGTTGGTCATAAATAAATAAGCAAGGATACACATTCACAAGGACGGGAAAAAGGCAGATTACTAACACCAAAGACAAGGGTGTTATTAGAAAACTCAGTCAGCCAGATGTAGGTCTGAATTCTTGTTCTACCACTCATTAACCGGTTTATTTAGTTTCCTGGAGCTGTTCCCTATTTTGTAAATTAGGGTTATAATATCTAACTGATTGTATTCTTATCAGTACTAAATGAGATATAATACATACAGTCCCTAGCATAGTACCTGGTACACAATATGTACACAAGAAATTAGTTCCCTTTTTCCATCCTGACTTTTTAAGGCTTATTTTTTCTAAAATATGTCAAGTCACAATTATTTTCTTCTAATGACTAAGACTATGAAATATCTTACTTTCCTCATTTGCCATAGCTTAGGCTTAGATGGACAACAATAATAATAGTCTCCAAAAATAAATGTAACAAACAAGTTAAAATATATTTTGTCTGAGAAAACCTCAGTGTCTGTATATACCAGATAACCCAAAGAACTTATCCTTCTTCTATTCCTTGACCACATGCCTAATATCATTTTCATCTGGGAAAACAGTATTTGTATATATATTATGCACATTCTTCCTCCAAACCAGGACAGCCATTCTCTCTCTTTCTTGCTCTCTCTCTCTCGCAGGTGTGCAAATGCACACACACACACAAACACATATACAACTTGTCTTGAATATGGTTGGTGTCTCTTGGTGTCCAGGATTGCAGTGATTTTGAAACAAATTGGAAAGAAAAGCTCTGTCATTAGGGAGAGAAAGAGAGAACTATGTAACAACAGTATAAAAAAGAAAAAAGCCAAGTTTACTTGAGAATATAGATGTAATTATCATGAGAAAAATAGCTAGCCAAATTTATCAGTACATTTTGAAAATAACACATATGAACAAACTAAGATGTATCCCAAGAATATAAGAATATTGAATATTAGAAAAAAATCAATGTAATTAAGCAAATTATGGAATTTGAGGAAAATAATCACATGACTATCTCAATAGAAATATAAATTTTTAAATGACATTAATATTTAAGATTTCTTTTAAAATATTTTTTAAAAGGATAGAAGAGAACAACTATAATCTGACAAAAGAAACCTAGAGCAAAAAGCATATTTAATTGAGGAAATTTTAACATGTTTTTTGTTTTTTTGAGACATAGTCTCACTCTGTCATCCAGGCTGGAGTACAGTGGCATAATCTTAGCTCACTGCACCCTCCGCCTCCCGGGTTTAAGCAATTCTCATGCCTCAGCCTCCCAGGTAGCTGGGATTACAGGCATGTGGAATGTGTTTCTTTTTAAGAAACAAGTCAACAAGGCCTTCATACAAGCAATAAGAAACTAGAAGATGATAATAAAATATAAGATACTACTTAAAACAGCAAGCAAAATTTTAACACAGCAAGGATGCAAATGGCCTATAAGAAGAAAAAATAATAAAAATATTTTCAAAGGGCATAAAAGAAAACCTGAGGTCATGGAAAGACATACCATATTCATGGATGGAATGGCTTAGCAATATAAAGATGTCAAATCTCTCCACATAAATCTATATATTCAATGCAATTTCTATCAACGTCCCAGCAAATTTTTTTATTTCAGTGCTATCTAACAGAGGTAGCATTACCAATGAGTGAGGAAAGTACAGAGTATTTAGTAAATGCAGAAATTGACTTATAACACGGAGAAAAAGTTGGATTACAACCTCATACCATATACAAAAATATAAACACAAGAGGAATTAGGTAAATTAAAGACAGATATATGTATGTATATAGTAAAACTGAAGAAATATAGTCAATAACTAAGATAAATAAATATATTTATGACGTTGGAGTATGTAACAATTAGTCAAAACATAAAAGAATAAATTATATGGCTAAAAAAAGGAGAAAGAGATGGGAAACTAAAAGGATATGACTAGATGTATCCCTGTAGGGGATAAAAGAATAGCTGGCATATATAGTGCTCACTAGTAATAGGATAAATGCAAATTTTAAAAAGATTATGGTGGCATTTCATATTAGTACTAATCACATTGGGGAAATAATTAGACAATCATGTAATATTAAGTGATAGTGTGGATCATCATCCTTGGAAATGGGAGCCTTCTTTCATACACTGCTGGTGGGAGTTTAACTACTGAAGTTAACCTGAAAATAAATCTGGGAGTAGTTAGTGAAATTAAATATGTGCAAATCATAGGACCCTAAGGCTTCCCCAATTCTGGGCCTCCACCACAGAGACATCCTCCCAAATATTCAAAGGGAGACATGAACATAGCCCTCTCTTGAAGCATTGTTTGAATTGACAGAGTTGGAAGTGCAGAGGAGCCCATCAGAGGCAGAACAAAAGGTACTTTATTTTCATAGTCCCTTATCTGCAATTCTGAAATACAAAAGTCTCTGAAAATATAAATTTTTAAATAAATTTGGCACAAAATTTTTTGGAGGCAAAACTTGACCTGAGGCTAGTTAGTCTCTTCATATCCCACATAGTATGAATATTCATATATTTTGATGCAGAAATAATAATTTTTTGATTATAGAATGCTGCCCAGAGCATGCCGAATTACATCTGTAGTCCAATGCCACCTAATTATAGCATGCAAAACTGTACAAAATCTGTTCAAAGAAACACACGTATCAACATTGATGTATTGAGGTGTGGATTAAAAGAACCTCAATTAAATACACCAGCAAGGATGCATCTGTGGGGAGTCAGAGATTCAGAATGAAGATGGGGAATAGAAAGAGAATAAAATAAAATGAGGGAGACTAGAATGTAGAGAAAGAAAATAAAACACAGCCAATAGAGCATGATTAATCAGCATTCCGCTGAGAAAGTGTATTTCTATAGCAGTTTCTATGTGTGTCATGTGTTTTGTTTTTGCAAAAGTCTCATTTTCCCAAACAATAATAACATGAATTTTTTAAACCTCTGCACTCCCCACAGGTTGGACACTCAGTATTTGGGGCTTGAAAAATATGTATTAACTGGAAGTCTGCTATGGACAAATAGGGTTATTGAGGGAAGCCCCAACAATAGGATGTCCAATCAGCTCCACTGTCACTGTTACCCAACAAAGAAAAGCACTGGGTTTACGAGTAGGCCTGGCTTCAACTCACAGCTCTGTCTATTGTGAGACCTTGGGCAAATTGCTTTGCTTTTCTGAGCTTCATTTCTCTTTATCCGCTCCTTGCCCATTCTCTCTCCCAATTTACGCATGTGATGAAGCCATTCTGGATTTCTTGCAGTTGACCAAAAGAACACCTCCTGACACCTCCATGTTTTTGCATATTTCGTTTTCTCTGCCTGAAATGTCCATCACCCCTCATCTGCCAGCAAAACTCACAATTACCTTTCAAACCAGTTCAAACCTCACTTGTCCTATGAAGCTTCCCTCCTCTGTTCCTATTGCATCTGGGATAGACCTCACTTACAACCTTTTTCAAATATCATTTTGATTACTTGAATGCATAGTTGTTTCCCACATAAGAATATAAACATGTAAAGGCCAGGCACTATATCTTATGCATCTATATCATCCTGAAGTCCAAAACAATACTTAGTACATAGAAGATATTCAATAAATATTGATCGTCATAAGTAGCTTTTTCTAACTGGGCAACTATCAACAGTCATTTGACTTTCCAGAGCTTACTTTCTCCTATGAAAAATGGGCAAACAGTATTTCATGGTGCAGTTACAAGAATTAAATAAAAACAGAAAGACACATACTCTCAGAGTGGGAAGTAATATCAGAGGTCATTTGTCAAATCACACAATAGAACCAGACACTTCATAGTAGTGCGTGCCCAGCATCTCCTAAGGTAGCTCAGTTCCATTTCTGGGCAGCTCTGGCTTTTAGAAAGGAGTAGAAATGTGTCTGGATGAATGACACATTTCATTCAGTGATGTCTAACAGAGGTAGCATTACCAATGAATGAGGAAAGTACAGTGCTACCTCTGTTAGATATCATACTGCAGGATGAATGAAGCGGGTTCAGGGACACACTGGGAACGGGCTAACTGTAATTCTCATCCTCCATCACACTATGTGTAGTCTATGCATTTACAGCAATGTTCCATTCATCTAGCACTTGGGGAAATAAGCTGATCTATAAAATATTCAGGTGTTTTTCCACTTAAATTGCACTCTTTAATTCGTATGATTCTCATGAGAAACACTTCAAAGAATTTAACATATTTCCTTGCCTATTGCCACAGAGGGTGTAGATTACCCTTTAACCAGGCTATAGAAATGGATGACTACATTGATTTTTAAAATAGTGATGTTCTCAGGGCTTTTGAAGTGTGTGGAAGAAGTTGTCCTTGTAATAAGTGACCCTAGTCTGCTCTATCTGCTATAATTGTGTCAGCTTCAAATAAGTCCTTCCTGTCCCTTTCTGAATGCTTTGCTTCTACTTTGCATAGGAAGCACTGCCCCAAAGATTGCTAGTAACATTGTAAAGTAAGAACAAATAGAACCACTCTCTATGAGCAAAAGGGTTTTGTGCTATTTGATGGCTAGATTCTCATTTTTTTCCAGTTGGCTGCTATGCTGGGGAGAAAGATTTATATAATACTTAATTGTGATGGTATGCCCCAACCCAGATCTACCTTTGCCCTTCTTTGCCTTGTTTTTATCTTGGAATTCCTAAGATCATATAGGTTCTCCTGCCAGCTGGATTTCATTTGAGTTTGGTCAATGGGAGGCACCAGGAGGATATGGGAGAATAGGAGGAGAGGGATGTTGACATGATAATATCAACTTCTTCCCTTTTCTGGGCCATGTTCGCTGGCAAGGGCTCTATCCTCCATGACCACAGTTCCTGCCAGGTGGCCCCTCTTCCAAGGCTTCAGGTCTCATTGGCTCTGTTCATACCATTCCTTCTGTTAGTCCTTTTAAGCTCTGGCATGGTAACGGCTTCCCAGTGTTGCTAGTATCTGGGTGCCTCATCATCCTTTCTTTGTTCTTTTAGTGCTATCCACATCTGTGAAGTCAGCTCTCCATTAAAGACTCTTGAACCATCTGAGTGGATTCTGTTTCCTGCTAACCTCTGGCTGAATCACTCAACCATTCAAGCATTATTTTTTGGGCATATTCTATGGGCTCAATATTGGTGACATGGTAGTGAACAAGGCGATACGAATCTTGCCTTTATGCAGCCTAGGTCTAGAGAAGGAAGAGAGACACTGAGCCAGTGGTTGTGAGTGTGATGAGCATTTTAAGAGGGAGTGTACAGAGCTTTGGGGGTCTATAGTTGAGCAAACAGGGTTCAGGTGGGAAAATGTAGTCATCTATTTATACAACCAAAATAAAGTCATTGTTCCCCAGTTTTCTCTTGCCATGGCTCTCCATAGACAATAGAGTTTCCATCTTCCAGATCGAATATTAACACAGGAAAATATTTTCCAGGACACTGTCACCTCAAGTTCCAGAGAGGTGTAACCTAGGTCTTATAGGTGACAGCAAGGGAGGAGGGCAGGACACATGCGTCCTGAAGGGAGGAGGGGAGACCAAGATGAATTAAAACTAGAAAAGGCCTGAAGTTTTTCCATCCCAAATTAGATGTCATTAGGTTCTTCCAAACACTTCCTATCATTTCTCTCCTGCTCCCAAGAGAACACTCCATGTAACATAAAATAATAATACTAAATCTAAAGGTAAAAGGAAAGACATCATTACCAGATTAATACATCGTGAAAAAAAATTCACATTTCTGATAGATACTTAACAATGCATTGGTGATTAAATTAATTGTACGTGGCGAGCAGAAAGATAGCTCTTTAATGCATATTAAATATTAACAATTTGAGATAATAGGAGTCTACATGTCTCCCCTTTACAGCTTCCTTTGTCAATGAAATGTACTTTTGTGCAGAAGAAAGAGATAGTTTGGAATGTGATAGTCTTACCCAATGAGGGCCGGTGCAGCTTGCCACAATACCAGAGCCACTAGCAATCAGCCTAATCATAAATGACCGGAACCAAATGGATTCAGGCAGCCATGCTGACTACTGAGTTAAAAAGTTTTCTATGTCAATAGTCTGAATGCCAACTAAATCAAAACCTTTCAAGGCAAATCAAAGGGCCAGCAGCTCTCTCCCTGCTTCTGCCAAAGGCTTTGTTTTGCCATTTCCTCCCGGTGCCGTCAGGAGGTGGCGGCTGCTGTAGTTAAGTTGGGCCCCATCTGGGGACATCCATCCATGTTCCATTATCCCCAGAAAGTCAGCCCATCACCTTTACATTAAGACGATTGGAGTGGTGGGGTGGGGTGGGGGCAAAAAGAAGCAAAACAAACTGATTGCCAAGCCAGCTATGATGTCAGCATGAATTAATGTTTCCCACAGGCATGCTAATCAGCTCCATGACATAATAACGGCTTCTATTACACCGGTGGGACTTCAAAGTTATTCCAAAGATAACATAACACAACACTTGAAGCCCCAGGAAACTTCCACCATGCTTTCAGATGTTTTATAAAGTTACCGATCTTTTCATTGCTGGGGAAACAAAAAAGCTGAAAGGAAACAGAATATTGAATTTGGGATGAATCAGGGTTGGAAAGTGATTTCATTACAAATTCCAAATGTTCAAAGAGATAGTGGCAATTAAAAAGCAGCCAGGGGTCGCCATTTAAAAGCAGCTCTGTGGTAAGTTTTTCTCAAGCAGGCAGATGGGCATAATTTCTAGTGTGGAAAAAAATTAACATATAAGTCAGTATGGAAGGTATTGTGCCGAATAGTGAACAAATGAACTCATAAAAAGTGTGTAGGCAGGAGGGCGTGGCGATCAAGATTTGCTTCTCTCTTCTGACCTCTACTAGATATTTGTCTTTGGGTCAATTATTTTACTGAGACTCAATCCCTTGTCTACAAAATGGGAATACTGATACCCTCCTCAATAGTAGAGTTGAGGGAACTAAATCAGGGAATGTATTCACAGCACAGTGTCCAACTGGGCAGCCAGTAAACACACCTATTACTGTTATGATCATTCAATGTTTGGTATTATTGGGCAAAAATATGCTATTGCTACAACTAATAACACTCTTCACTGCATCGGTCCATGTTGTCCCAAGGGATTCACACATATGATCCTTTTAAATACGCCCAATCCTGTGTGCTAGGTTTACAGATTATAAAATTGAGGCCCAGAGATGCTTAAGCTACCTGCTGAAGATCACACAGACAAAAATCACAGAGCTGGAACCAGAATCGTGCCGTGAGGCTCTGGTCTGCACTCTTTTTTTTTTTTTTTTTTTGAGACAGAGTCTTGCTTTGTCGCCCCAGCTGGAGTACTGTGGCACAAACTCTGCTCACTGCAACCTCTGCCTCCCAGGTTCAAGCCATTCTCCTGCCTCAGCCTCCCGAGTAGCTGGGATTACAGGTGCCTGCCACCACTCCCAGCTAATTGTTGCATTTTAGTAGAGACGGGGTCTCACCATGTTGGCCAGGCTGGTTTTGAACTCCTGACCTTAGGTGATCCACCCACCTTGGCCACCCAAAGTGCTGGGATTACAGGCGTGAGCCACTGCACCTGGCCTGGTCTGCACTCTTAACCACTACTTTCTATATACATATACACAGAGAGAATGCACACACATACCTTCACACACAGGCACACAACACACTCACACAGATACGCACTTGCACAGGGGCACACGCATACACACACATACTCACACACAGCCTGGAACAAATCCTATAGTTCTCTAACCCTCTGCTGTGATGATGTTGCAGTTGGACCTACCTGGTGTGAGGCCCAACAACTGCACTTACTCAAGATGACCTTGGGTAAGTCATGTAACCTGTGTGGGACTCAGTCTTTGATATGTGTCACAGGTATATTCATAGAACTGACCCCTCGAAGTGTTGTTGCAATGGTTAAATGAGGTGATATGATACTTATAAAGCACTTAACACAGTGCTTGAAATACCTGATAAACACCTGCTAAATTTACCTATGATTATTATTACAAACACATTAGGCATTGAAAGAGCATCTCTCTGTCTCTGTCTCCCTCTCTCTCTCATGGACACACACACACACACATACACACACACTCACACTCACACAGAGTGCAGTGGTCATCTTAAGCATGTCCAGGATGGTTATTTCTAGAAGCAGACTTACCAGGCACAGCATTTGTGCCAATGAGGATTCCCTCATAGCATTTGACAATTACTGAGAAAGGAGTGAAGATAGACTGCCACCGTTTGTGATCCCAAATGTGCCTCTGGCTCTCAGAGCCTCTCCGTGTCCCTGTCTTGGCAGCCTCCAGCCCCTACGGTGTGGGAACGGTTCTCAGGGATGCCCCATGGGCAGGTTCCAGCAGCGAGGTACAGCCCTCGACTTGGATCCAGCCTGGAGAGTGAGACGTCCATGGCACTTAGAACTCCACAGAGACACTCAAGAATGGAGATGACAAAGGGGTCGTCATGTCCCCTCTGCAGCCAACTGATGCCATTTTCTGAGGGTTTCCTACCAGAGAAGGAAGGCTCAAGGTTTGTCTACTTAAACACTGCTTCTCTCAGCCCACGGCTGTCAGGCCTCCATATTTGTTTGGGGAAGAGCACTGGACACCCGGCCCCTTTACTTCCCTTTACTCCTTTACTTGATAGAAAATGCAGCCCAAAGTAAAAGCAGCCCCATCTCCCACGGGCGTTTCCATCAGTGCTGGGGGAAGATGGTGTCTGAGCTGGATCTAGTATTTATGAAACCCGTCACGCATAGCTTCACTCTGGGCTTCCAAGGGACCTATTCCGTGGACCTATTGTGAAACCAAAAATCCAGAAGTGGAGAAAGGACAAAAGGGGTAAGGAATGAAGGAGAGAAGCAGGAGGCCAGATTAGAGAGCAGGAAGGACAATGGAAGAGAAAGGAAGTTAGGAGGAAACAAATCAGGGATATTTCCTTCTTTTTTTTTGGATGGAGTCTTGCTCTATCATCCAGGCTGGAATGCAGTGGCATGATCTCAGCTCACTGCAACCTCTGCCTCCCAGGTTCAAGCAATTCTCCTGCCTCAGCCTCTTGAGTAGGTGGAGCTATAGGAACCCACCACCACACCTGGCTAATTTTTGTATTCTTGGTAGAGAGGGGGTTTCACCATGTTGGTCAGGCTGGTCTTGAACTCCAAATCAAGCACACGTCTGATAGAAAATGCTACAGTGTCTCTAACCATGGCCTTGGCTGTTACCCAGTTAGCTTAGTTTATTTGCAGCTCTTCCACTGAATGAAACCAATCACCAGCTACAATTTTGCCTCAGAATTTGCTGGTACCTTCAAGTGAAGAATCTTGACTAACCCGGTTCACCTTTTGCCTTTGGGAATTGTATGTCAAGGTGTATGTCAAGGTGGTTTCCTTGACTCATTTACTTTCTTCCAGTTGTTTAGAATAGACAGAATTGGAGAGAAAAAAAAAGGTTAAACTAAAGAAACCAACTTTATGCCTTTACCTTTAGTGGTAACCAGCTTTTCTGAAGCTGAACTGGATTTGATACATAATACTAAATTCTACAGATAGTTATGGAACACTGCCCCTAACTGAAAACCCCACAATCGCAGCCCAGTCTTCAAGTTGCTTGCAATCTAGAGGAGAAAAGAAATTCAATATAGGTTGGTAAGTGTAGTACTACACACATCTGGCAACCAACTCACATCTGCTTTGCCTTACTTCTGACTCCAGCCAGGGCTGGGTGGACAGGCAGGTTTCAACTCATTTCAGGCTAACAACCTGAGTGTCACTCAGCTTCACTTTCTGCCCCTGGGTGCCCTCAACATTGCAGAAACTCTGGAGAGCTGGCTCAGGCCATGAGCCTGCACAGCTAGAAAGTACAGGGAGATTAACAACTCCTGGGGCAAGACTCAGCCCATGAGGAGTGAACCAGTGGATGAATATCTCATCTCCCAGGTTCAGATGGCCATGTCGGAGGCATTCCATACACTTTGCAGGAGGACACAGAAGAATCAAGCTCCAGAGTGGTCACCTCGATCATGCATCTTATTATTGCTTTTCTTCCTTTCCCATTTGCTTTCCCGGCTCTCTCTCTCCTATACCCTGAACCCACTACCCTAATAAACTATCTACATCCGAGTTCTTATCTCAAGGTTTTGCTTGTAAGGGAACCCAAATCAAACAGGAGGATGCAGGAGTTCACTCTAGGGGAATCAAACCTAGTGGAAACGGCCTGGAAGAAGGCATCCTTGGTAATGTGTAACCCAAACAATGAATATTGAGTGGGCATCAGCTAAGTAGAGACACAGGGAGAGGAGAGAGGTAGAAAAGTAACCCATGCAGAAAGCAAAGCTGGGAGCTAGAAAAGACATGCCACATTTGGGATATTGCAATTAGTTTAGACAGAAAGTCAGCTTGCTCAAATTAGATAAATATATTTATAGAATCAGATAAAATAATTTTTCCCTGTCCTTGATGACAAACCCGAGAGTTACCTCTTTGGCATTACAAATAATTACATGGGCTGTGGCCAATGAGGGTCTTTTTCAAAAGCACATAGCAGGTTGTGAAAAATGTGCAAGATAGTCTTTTGTATGGCAGGGGCTTGCCTTTGGGTTGCTGGGGCAGAGAAAGTAAGTGAAGGCTGTGGTATACAGGGCTGAACCTCTGTGAGGCTTAGTTTATTCACCTGTAAAATAAGCCCTTATGTCTCGAGCAGAACTGAGTGACTGGCACCCATTTGGTCACAAGGCAGACAGTCAGTATAACCAATCCAGTCGGGAAAAATCAACGTTTGGCCAAATCTTTTTTGATGAAGATGACAGACTTTATCTATTCAGCCATATCTTGGAAACCTATCTATAAACAGCTTCCAACAAGTAAGATATTCCATTTTAACACAGCAGGGCCAGGGAAGGGCATGGAAGCAAAAGGCAGAGGGGCTGGAAACGTAACTGTACATTTTGACATTAAATGAATTACATGGAAATTATATGCAAATCATTATGTAAATGTGGCATATGCTGTGTTTGAGTTAACAGCTTGGACACTTTCAATAATTACAGCATTTTTCAGGGTGAATTAAGAGCCCCAATAAACTATATTTAGGAGCCACTACAGATGAACAGGATTTAATGATCTTTGTTTTTCATTTTAAGTGGCTCAGGTTAAGAGAGAAATTTGAAATTTTCTCTCTCAGTCCTATAAAGACCACTATATATTACACAATATTCTTTGGATGACAATGACAATCTATGACAATTAATAAGCACATTAATGCCAAAAGCCTTTGAAAATATGGACTTCTCAAGAGAGGACTGCTTTATCTTATTTTATCCTTTTGTACCTGTGAACAGATGTAAAAGATTAAAATGAAATATCCTTCTCTCTGTTGCATTATTCTTCCATAATTTAAGAAAAAAAGCCATACATCACACACTAAGATGTCCTGCCGTGATACCATTGTTCCTTCATACAGTGCTATAGCCTGAAACACCCTAATTTATTTCTTCATCGAAAAAGGAGATATCGGATTTCCTATTCTTTCTTCCTCCCTCTTGCAAAATCTCCTCACAATGTTTATTTTCTTCTTTTTAAATTTTAATTTATAATTTTTATGGGTATTTAATCGTTGTACATATATATAGGGTACATACAATGTTTTGATACAAACATATAATAAAAATGTTTATTTTTTTGAGAAAATTCAGCCACAGCCTAGGCTAGGTAGGTAGAGCTTGTGAGAAAGAGGGCTTTTAATTTCCTTTGCAGACCTTCATTTCTGGGAATATTTTGGACTAGATAACCTGAAGAATCTCTGGTTACAAAACCTCAAGGAATGCTGGATGATATATAATGAACATCCTTTTAAGTGCAAAGCTGAGCTTGAAAAAAAAATTCAGGGAAATCCCCAAAGGCTTAAAACAAAGAAGTATTTGAAGTCTTGAGGGTTATATGAGAACTGATGCTGCAGCTGTCCCAGGATGGGGTTCATGGTTGCCAAGCAGGGAAAAATAGGAGCTTAGGCTTTAACAACCACGCAGGGATAGGAGTTCATGCTTTCTGTATCTATAAAGCCAGGACACTCAAAGAGCTACACCCACAGTGACAGGATGGACTAGGAAATATTCTCTCCAGCATAGAAAGATAAAGAAGCTTGACTGTCTAGACCTAGGCCTAAGTGGAAAAACTAAAAGAATTCAGAACTACAAGATTGCTTTTACTCTGTTTGGGATTCATCCTGGAACCCACAAGTTGAGTGGTCTCAACTGAGAACATCCCCAGGGACATCTGGCAGATAGAAACAAGCATACTAGAAGGATATACCCTGACACTGGCCCCAACAAGATTCCCACACATAAAGCCCCACTAAAGATGAGGTCACAACACAAAATTATAAAACACAGGAAGGAAAAGTTAGCCTCTGATGCACACAAAAAGTTGTGCTCAAGGTTTCTCCTCCAGCAGCCAGAGATAAATAGGCTGATGACTTAAAAAGAGACTCATCTCATCACCACCTGGATTTGCAAACACTGCCAACTGTTTACTCCCCTCATAAATATGGTTTCTGAAGGAGGACCCTTTATAATCTCTATGTGAAGAGTCAGGCAAAGACAGAGAAGAGGGGCAATTCTCTTGTTTCTCATTGTGGATGGAAAGGTAGCCATGAGCCCCAAGTCCCCAAATCCTTCAATATTGGGTCACTGCCAACTTGGAAGTCCAACTCTCTGGACTCAGTGCAGCATTTAAGAATATGCTGCCCCTCCAAGAGCGTTCCAACTGAAACACAAAAGAATGAATTTATACTGATGGAAGTTTAAGCAGGACAAAAGGCATTTTGGGCAGGACTTTTAGTCATGGAAATAAGGCCACAGAGCAGCTGACTTAATAAATAAGGAAAAGACAAATTTGGGGAAACACAGGTTCCTGGGCCAACTGAGTGACGGATCCTATGAGTGTGATCCTAATAATTCACATTCCCTATTGAGGAGCCTTCAGTGAATACCCACTCCATTTCAAAATAAACCCTGCTTCCTAGCCTATTTTTAAAGATCTTGATGATTTTGCTTCAATCTACCATGTCTTTTAAGGCTCTAGGCAAACTGGATACTTGCTGTTTTCCAAACTCAGGTTGTACTCCTCCACTCTCTGTTGGGAATACCTTTCTCTTTGCCTCTCCCTTCCTACTCCCACATCCACATAGTCAAGAGCTACTATTCTTCAAAGTTAACTCAAATGCCTCTTCCTCCAGGAAGTCTTCCTGATCCCCACTCCAGAAGTGACCTTATTTCCAGAAGCTTTCATGTTCCATCTTCTATTGTAGCTGCAATATGGGGCTTATGAAAGTTGAGGCCTTAGGAAAATATATGTTGAATAATTTCAGGATGTCAATGAACAAATTCTGAGAAAATACTAACGTATCACAAGGCAGAACCTGTACAACAAGAGAGTAAACATCAACCTATCCTTATGTCCTTCTGCACATAACTTTCTGCAAGCCACAAATAAGTGAAGTGTTGAGAAAGGCAATGTTTCCAACACTTCAGTCATTTGAGTACCAGCTTCACATAGTTCCTCTATCTGCATGTGATCCTATTACTTATTTAGCATTTTTCTTTACATTGATTCACTTTTAAGAATCTAGATAGATGTATTTTAAAAGGAAACTTCTTTATCTTTACCATAAGTAGGAAATTAATATCACTTGGAATAAAAAGAAAGTCACCACGGAAAATAAATATAGGTATAAAAACAACAATATGATTAAATTCTAGTTGTTCATAGTTGCTTGCCCAAAGCTCTGTGCTAGAGGCTGCTGTCTCTTTATTAAAGAGACTAACAAGTGCTATACAGTTGTGAGAGGCTTAACACCAGCAAGCCAAGAGGTCCTGCTTCGTGTAAACAATGGTATTAAAGGAATATACAAAAGGAAATATCTTTTTTTTATTTTACTTTAAGTTCTGGGATACATGTGCAGAATATGGAGGTTTGTTACATAGGTATACGTGTGCCATGGTGGTTTGCTGCATCTATCAACCCATTATCTAGGTTTTAAGCCCCACACATACTAGGTATTTGTCCTAATGCTCTCCATCTCCTTGCCCTCCACCCCATGACAGGCTCCAGTGTGTGATGTTCCTTTCCCTGTGTCCATGTGTTCTCATTGTATCCAGAATCCACAAGGAATGTAAACAAATTTACACGAGAAAAACAAACAACCCCATCAAAAAGTGGGCAAAGGATATGAACAGAAACTTCTCAAAAGAAGACACTTATGCGGCCAAAAACATATGAAAAAAAGTTTATCATCACTGGTCATTAAAGAAATGCAAATCAAAACCACAATGAGATACCATCTCATACCAGTTAGAATGATGATTATTAAAAAGTCAGGAAACAACAGATGCTGGTGAGGCTGTGGAGAAGTAGGAATGCTTTTACACTGTTGGTGGTAGTATAAATTATAAATTAGTTCAACCATTGTGGAAGGCAGTGTGGCAATTCCTCAAGGATCTAGAATGAGAAATACCATTTGACCCAGCAATTCCATTACTGGGTATATATCCAAAGGACTATAAATCATTCTACTATAAAGACACATGCACACATATGTTTATTGCAGCACTATTTACAATAGCAAATACTTGGAACCAACCCAAATGCCCATCAATGATAGACTGGATAAAGAAAATATGGCACATGTATACCATGGAATACTCCGCATCAATAAAAAAGAATGAGTTCATGTCCTTTGCAGGGACATGGATGAAACTGGAAGCCATCATTCTCAGCAAACTAACACAGGAACAGAAAACCAAACACCGCATATTCTCACTCATAAGTGAGAATAGAACAAAAAGGAAATCTCTTAGTCACAACTGATTCAGAGTTACTTTGTGCATTGCCCTTGGGAGGCCCTAAAACTTTCTTGCATTCTTCCAGTAGAGTATGTTCAACACTTCTGTTGGGGGCTGGGCATGTATATGGGAGAGGACACTGGCTACAGAATCAGTGAGATGCAAACTTGAACCCTGACTCTGTCATTGAACGGAAGAGTGATCTTGGGAAACTATGATGTCTCTTAGCCTCAGTGTTTCATCAGCAAGATAAAGATAATACAACCTGCTTTTAGAGGGTTGCCAGGAACTTGGACATAAAGTTCTCCAGTGGAGAATCTGCAGCATGGTAGGGTGTTAATAAGCTTGTTATTGGTTTTCCCTGGTATTTGGGCTCAGTGAAAACAACTTGTCATCCAAAAGATCTAAGGTTAGAAATCAATCTCTTGATTATTTCATAAGAAAATCTCCATTGCTTTAGAATATGGATACACAGTACCAAATATTAGACTGAGGCAAAAACCTTAAAGTGCATCATAACTTGATATCAAGTACTTCTTTGAGTAAAACAAAATTACTCCATGATTTCCATTCCTCGTGGAGTTTTGCTGATCTTACAACACTTCATTCTTTTCTTTTGCCAGTAATAGTACAGAAGGCCTCAGACTAGCATAATGTAATAGTGGAAAATCATATTTTTAAGGGCACTAAAAATGAAGATGGAAGAGTGCAAGGAATTTAGTGCTTCTTATCATTCTAATTAGTTGTACCAAAAAAAAAAAAAAACTAGAAAAAGAATTCTAAGGAAAAGGAAAATAACCGTGACACAATAACTAAGAAAACAAAAGTGCGATTATACAAGAGGTACACAAAAATATAATTTACGTTGGATAATACTGCCATCCTCTGTGATATTGAGATGATCCACTTAAACATAAGTCTATTTGACTTTTATAGTCAGCATCAGTCAATTCCCTTTGAAAAGAAAAATCAAATTCTTATAGACCTACAAAAATCTCAAGGGCCTAAGGATCTAGTTTAAGAAATGCTGTTTGGGGAGCATGAGAAGCTATTAAATTAAAATAGGTTTGCTGCTAGTGGTGAAATGGATGGTCGAGGGCCTTTTCTTAATGTGTCTCTTAAAGGACAGGATTCTACATGCTGCAAATGGAAAAATCACAGTACTGGAAAATCCAGACCCCAGAGCCTGACCTTGGCCAGTTTCTTACTGCCCATGTGACCTTGGGCAAATCCTTTAATGTATCTCAGCTTGCATTTCTTCACCTGTAAGAAAAGACTGGACTTTTTTAGTAGGTAAGTCTCTAAGGTCCCTTTAACTACAAAATTATGTGAAACTTACTTTAATTGTGTTTTTGTTGAGGAGCTCATGACATGTTAAGATTTTCAGAGCTATCCATGTTTGTTATAAAACCAGAGGTGTGGAACGCTGATGAATGTAAGCACTCCTGGCCCTAGAGTGAGCACAGCTTAAGAATTGCTGCTTTTAGGGAACCCAAGCAGAAGATGAGGGCGTGATGGAGGATGAGCCAGATTCTCTTGTTAGACTTGACTGGATTCTTTTCTTTCGGTTAAACACCTGATAATGTTTCATTTAAACATCTCTGCCTGGTCCCACCTACTGGAATGAAGAGAGAATAGTGTTCACATACAGTCTAGGCCTCAGAGAGGTGTCGGTGTGGTGGTGGCCACGTGATTAGCTGCATGGCACCAAGGACAGGTGAATCTAAAGGTCAGGATGGACGTCCCAAACAGACCATATTCTCATGGCTTTGGCAGCCAGCTCTATACAGCAAGACTTGCTATTTTATTTTATTTTTTTGAGACGGAGTCTTGCTCTGTCACCCAGGCTGGAGTGCTGTGGCATGATCATGGCTCACTGCAACCTCTATCTGCTGGGTTCAAGCCATTCTCCTGCCTTAGCTTCCCAAGTAGCTGGGATTACAGGCATGTGCCACCACGCCTGGCTAATTTTTGTATTTTTAGTAAAAATGGGGGTTTCTCCATGTTGGCCAGGCTGGTCTCAAACTCCTGACCTCAAATGGTCCACTCACCTCTGCCTCCCAAAGTTCTGGGATCACAGGCATGAGCCATGGTGCCCAGCCAGTGGCATCATTTTTAATCTCCCCAATTCCCAATATAAAATAGAGCAACTAGATGGAAAGAGCAAAAGTCTATAGACACATTTATAATTAAACTGTATTTCAAATATTCCTATGAACCCCAAAATACAAGCAGGAGCAGGTGAGGACAAACCAACAACAAGCACTAGACCTACACAGTGTCAGTGCCTGTGCAGGAAGAAGCAGAGAGAAGCAACAGGGTATTAGGTGAGCCTGGAAACAGAAGAATCTTAAAATGGCCAAGTATTTGCTAGACCAGTAGCAGCATAGCAGAGCAGCTCAGACGAAGGGGTTTTGCTCAGTCCCAAAGTGGGTGAGTGTGAGAGGTCCACAGTAAGAACTGAAGGGGCTGGAAGAGTCTAACTCCACTCAACTTCCAACACTAGCATGTCAGGACTCCTTTCTAGGAGAGGGCACCACACTGAGAAAACACCAGTAGAAACAGAATCAAAATTAAATAGGAGAGAGTTCACTGAGACAAAGGATAACATCCAAGTAAGCATGGAGGAGGCAGAGTCAGGAAATGTCAGAAAGTAAGCGACATGATTTGGCTCTGTGTCTCCACCCAAATCTCATGCTGGATGGTAATCCCCACATGTCAGAGGAGAGACCTTGTGGGAGGTGAATGGATCATGGGTGCGGATTTCTCCCATGCTGTTCTTGTGATAGTGAGAGAGTTCTCATGAGATCTGATGGTTTAAAAGTGGTGGTTTCCCGTGTGCTGTCTCTCTCTCCTGTCACCTTGTGAAGAAGGTGCCTGCTTCTCCTTCCAACATGATTACAAGTTTCCTGAGGCCTCCCCAGCCATGTAATACTGTGAATCAATTAGACCTCTTTTCTTTATAAATTGCCTAGTCTCAGGTAGTTCTTTATAGCAGTGTGAAAACAGACTAATATAGTGAGCCATCATAGTTCTCAATACTACACAAAAACATCAGAAGGGGAAATCTCTAAAGCAGGGGTGTCCAATCATTTGGCTTCTCTGGGCCACATTGAAAAAAGAATTGTCTTGGGCCACACATAAAATACACTAACTTAAAATAGCTGATGAGAAAAAAAAAAGAAAACCAAACAAAACACACACACACACACACACACACACACACACACCACCTCATAATGTTTTAAGAAAGTTTACAAATATGTGTTGGGCTACATTTGAAGCTGTCCTGGGCTACATAGAGCCCACAGGCTGCAGGTTAGACAAGTTTGCTCTAAAGCTATAAAAGATATCCTGAATTATACTCCCCTTTAAATGTTCAGGAAAGCTAATTTTATGTAAAGATGAGCAGCAGTATTATTGCAAAAAGTATCACAAGCAAAAACGTATCAAGGTAAATTCCATATGAAGTTACTATAAGGAAAAAAAAGATGCAGTATGGCATTCTTACAGAAAATGAAAGCTTGCCAGAAAAAATATGCTCACAAAATGGATAAACTTCTATTTTACAATGAGCTAAAATACAGTAAGAAAATATGCAAGATGCAAAGGATAGAAATTGGAATGCGAGAAGCTCAGAAATGAGGCAGCAGAAATAAGAAGAGTAAAAACTTTAAAAAAATAATTTTCAGAATTGAAAATGAAATGAGAAGGAACACAAGTATAATAAATATGACAGATTACGGCTTAAGGTAAATGGATCAAAATAAAAAGAAATGAAGAAAGAGCTTCATTTCTTTCTTCAAAAGCATTTGAAATAAAGTGACAAATATTTAAGCTGGGCAAAGAATATCCAACATATGGATAACAGAAATGTAAAAATGAAAATCAAAGCATGGGAAGAAAACAAATACTAAACATTATAATTCAAGAAAACTTTCCTGAAGAAAAAATATTTGAAACTATACATTGAAAGAGTATACCGCACACTTGATAATGGTAACCCAAAGCTACCAATATCAAGACACACTCAAGTAAAATGATTGAACTCAGAAGGGAAAAGAAAAAAAAAAACAAGGAAGGATGAAGAAAAGAAGAAAGGAAGGAGAAAATCCTTTAGCTATCTAGAAAAGAAAAGAGAAAGAGACTATAAGAGAAAGAAAATTAGACATCAGATATCTCAATGACAGCACTTTCTGTTGATGAGCCTGGAGTATCTTGTCGAAACAGATATTAAAAAATCTTTCAAAGACTGGGGTCACGTGAAAAGGACTCAAAAGCCAACTTTGAAGAGGCCGACTATGGGACAATTTAAGCTTCAAAAGGATAAAATATGCAACTGAATGAATTCCAGCAACTGTGTTTAATTAACTGTGTTTAATTAAACTGTGTTTAATCCATGACATTTTGTAAATCAACGTTTTAGTTTAGCATTGTTGTTTTACTTTACAGAAAAATCGTGTAGATAGTCCAGAGAGTTTCCATATTCTCCACATCCAGTTTCCCCTATTATTAACAGCTTAGATTCGTATAATACATTTGTTATAATCCCATTTGTTACCATTAATGAATCAATATTGACATATTATTTTTAACTAAAGGCCACTACATGGAATATCTCTCCATTTATTTAGATCTTTTCTGATTATTAGTATGTTATAGTTTTTCACATACAAATCCTTTTTCTGTCTCTCCATCTCCCTTCCTTCCTTCTTCCTTCCCTCCCTCCCTCCCTTCCTTCCTTCCTTCTCTCCTTTCTTCTTTTTGGTACTCAATTTGTTTCTATTTGTTTCTTTCTCTTTTTTGATGACAATTTATTTTATTTTATTTTATTTTATTTGAGATGGAGTCTCGCTCTGTCTCCCAGGCTGGAGTGCAGTGGCACGATCTCTGCTCACTGCAAGCTCCGCCTCCCAGGTTCACGCCATTCTCCTGCCTCAGCCTCCCGAGTAGCTGGGTCTACAGGTACCTGCCACCACGCCCGGCTAAATTTTTGTATTTTTAGTGGAGACGGGGTTTCACCATGTTAGCCAGGATGGTCTCGATCTCCTGACCTTGTGATCCGCCCGCCTGGGCCTCCCAAAGTGCTGAGATTACAGGCGTGAGCCACTGCGCCGGGCCTGATGACAATTTATACTGATACTTTAAAACAGCACTAATTGGTCACCTTTGGGATGATAGGGGTCCAACTTGTCATCTTGAAAATTAATAAATATAGAAGAAGAATTAAGCCTTTATCCCACATCAAGCCTTTACCCTACCTTTCATATATAAACTGTGCCACTGGGCAATCAAGTATAGATGAGGGGAAGCATTTTTTAATATTTGTACTTCAATTAAATAAAAAAGATGGAATTAAAATAGTATCATTTTGTGAACCCAAATAAATGGAAGGGTCTCACCACTGAGTGTCTGTGACTGCTACTATCACAAAAGGGAGAGATGCACATTCACGTGCTTCCTGATGAAAGAACACACCACAGGCTACATGCTTCCTAAACAGATCAGACCTGTGTCCAATGAAATCCAGAGTATGCACTAATGGCAGGTAGAGGAACATGCTAAACTGCGCTCTATTTGCAGTCGGCCAAATCTACAGGAAACACTAAGGTCAAATGTCTTAGGTTATTCAACAGATATAGTTAAGAAAAAGAGAAAAGGATGGAAAAAGAACCTGTAAATTAAAAGAGACTTTAAACATGTAAAATTTCTATTTAAATGGGCAAGGCTAAAGTTCAGTGTCGGCTGGGTGCCATGGCTCATGCCTGTAATCCCAGCACTTTGAGAAGCCGAGGCGGGCAGGTTACCTGAGGTCAGGAGTTCAAGACCAGCTTGACAAATGTGGTGAAACCCCATTTCTACTAAAAATACAAAAATTAGCCAGGCATGATGATGCACGCCTGTTGTCTCAGCTACTCAGGAGGCTGAGGCAGGAGAATCGCTTGAATCCAGCAGGGGGAAGCTGTAGTGAGCAGAGATCACACTACTTCACTCCAGCCTGGGTAACAGAGTAAAACTCCATCTCAAAAAAAAAAAAAAAATTACAGTGTCTACAGATGCCCACTTGACTAATACAACTATTTTTATTTCTTTATTTTATTATTATTATTTTTTGAGACAGAGTCTCCCTCTGTCTCCCAGGCTGGAGTGCAGTGACATGATCTCTGCTCACTGCAACCTCCGCTTCCCAGGTTCCAGCAATTCTTCTGTCTCAGCCTCCTGAGTAGCTGGGATTCCAGGAGCGAGCCACCACACCCAGCTAATTTTTTGTATTTTCAGTAGAGATGGGGTTTCACCATGTTGGCCAGGCTGGTCTCGAACTCCTGACCTCAAATGATCTGCCCGCCTCAGCCTTCCAAATTGCTGGGATTACAGGCGTGAGCCACCACGCCCAGCCATACAACTATTTTTAAAATGCAAGAAAGTGAAACTTGTAAGTCAGGATTGTTGGGAGGAAGAACACTATGATCAGAAGGGGGCACATAGAGGATTATCCAGGGAGACTGGCAAAGTTATATTTCTTGATCTGAATAGCAATTGCAAGGATGCTTGTCTTTTATTATTATTATTATTATTATTATTTATTATGCTTTAAATTCTAGGGTACATGTGCACAACGTGCAGGTTTGTTACATAGGTATACATGCGCCATATTGGTTTGCTGCACCCATCAATTCGTCATTTACATTAGGTATTTCTCCTAATGCTATACCTTCCCCAGCCCCCCACCCCCTGACAGGCCCCAGTGTGTGACGTTCCCCTCCCTGTATCCAAGTGTTCTCATTGTTCAACTCCCACCTATGAGTGAGAACATGCGGTATTTGGTTTTCTGTCCTTGTGATAGTTTACTTAGAATGATGGTTTCCAGCTTGTCTTACATTAACTCTTTAAATTATATATTTTTGGTTTTTCTGTGTCTTATTTTACTTTGAAACAGTGAATCAAAAATAGACAGAGAAGAATGTAAATGGAGTATTCTAGTCTTCTAGAAATCTAGAGTCAGTGATAAGCAAGTTACATACACTTATGAGTCTTGAGTACTAAGTTAAACATTTTCACTTCACATAGGAGCCAACAATATTGGATTAAGCTTATATAACACTCTACAAGATACACATATGCCGTCGCTATTCTGAAATCCTGAATGGATTCTTTGTTACACTTCATTGTAATGATTATTCAAAGAAATTAGCAAATGGAGGGGAAAAAACTGAAAGAAATTAATGCAGAAAAAGACTTCATATTCAGCAGTCTCTCCTCCTGTTTGTGCAAAGATCACTCTAATAGATTTTTCAAAAATCCGACAAAGTCAAAAACGTCTCAAGTGCAGATGATCAAAGCCCTTCCTATGGGATACTACTTCATAATTGAATCATGCAAACTGCTGGGAAGTTTATACCCAGCCTACATTTTCTGTGATGTTAACCTATTATTCCTGGCCCCCTTGTGTACTTATATTATTCTCAAAGATATCTGTAAATAGTCCCTTACCTTCTATTTTACCAGTCAAACAAACATGTACAGGAGAAGTTGAATGCATAAATAGTCTCTGCCCATATATTTGCAGTTCAAAAGATTGGTCCACAAAGGGAAAAAACTAGAGTAGAAATTTTCCCTTTAGAAGTCTTTAGACATTCACAGAAGCAGAGACAAAAACATTCATTACAGAGGAAAGAAACAGCAGCTTTATGTGTGCTATGGGCAAGGACTACCCTGCTATTTTTTTTTAAGACTAGTTTATTTTTTTGCCAGATCCTACAAATGCATAATCATCTGGATCTTTTCAGAGGTGGCCAAAGCCAGGATTCTAGGTTTGGGTGGATGATCATTGTCTCTTGAAATGGGTTCATCTATTGGGTTTGAATTTAACACACACCTTCGCCAATGCCTTCCATTTTATTGATGAGGAAACTGAGGCCCAGAGAAATAAATGTGCTCTCCCAAGATCAAACAGCAAGATACTCAAAACCAGGATTTGAGAACAGAGTTCTAAATTTGACCTTCCCTAGAGTTTCTGAGCAAAGGCAAGTTAAAAGATATTTGCCAGATTATCCTGGTATGGGGGTGGCGATAAGGACAAAAAACTAGTGAAGAATTCCAACAGTAAGGGCTGGACATGGGACATGTCATCCCCTGGATATCAGGGAATGCAAACTGGGAGCTCCTTGGACTTTCAGAAATGAGAAGGCCTAGGAAACACATTTTCAAAAAGGATCCAAGGTTCTATCTTTGAGACATGAGGTCCCTTAGAAGTCCAGTACAGTGGCACTGCAGGAAAACATGCTCAGTGTAACCTCAGGAAGAAGCAGGTACTAGACTGAGGGCAAAGGAAGGGAAACATCTTCCCCTGTGTGAAGGTACGGTGCTGATAAAGGGAGGGCATCATTCACAGGCAATTGCCATCCCAGGACCAACCTAAATCCCATGAGATCCCAGGTGGATGTAGTCAAAGCTTGAGGTCAGCCTGCTGCCAGCTGGAATTATCTGAATGACTGGAAGACAGTAGATCACCAATCTCTTCCAGTTGCTGAAGAAGTTTTTAGAATTATGCACTGCACAATCATAACAGATCTCTGAGAGCACAAACTAAAAAAATAATTTCATCTTGGCCAGGCACAGTGGCTCACACCTGTAATCCCAGCACTTTGGGAGGCCAAGGTGGGCAGATCACAGGGTCAGCAGTTCAGGACCAGCTTGGCCAATATGGTGAAACCCCGTCTCTACTAAAAATACAAAAATTAGCCTGGCATGGTGGCAGGCGCCTGTAGTCCCAGCTACTCTGGAGGCTGAGGCAGGAGAGTAGCTTAAGCCCAGGAGGCGGAGGTTGCAGTGAGCTGAGATCGCACCACTGCACTCCAGCCTGGGCAATAGAGTGAGACTCTGTCTCAAATAGTAACAACAATAATAATAATTATTATTATTATTTCACCTCTGTCCAATAGAGCATAATCTTCCTTCCACTCCAGGGTGTCCAGAAAGTAAAATGTTATCAGTGGGAAAATTGCACATATTAAAATCTTTCCAACTTTAATGTTGTTCCAAAAAAAATGACATCATTTATTTCCCCATATTTTGGAAGCTGCCAAAATCCCTCCGGGTCAGAACCAAACAGCTGCAATTAGCCAGCTAAGTTGGACAAATGAGAGAGGGTCTATTTGCCCAAATAATTCAAATAATTGGAACTTTTTAGACCTGGCCCTCAAAACAACATCAATAGGAAGTCTAAATCTTGGTGGCTATTCCACTAAGGGAAACAATATATTACACTATGTATAATAATTTGGGAAGATGGTCTTTTTTTCTTATTTTTTGACATGAGATCGATTAGAAACCCACAGCAGGAGAATTCCACATGGGTAAGGGAGGAAGAGATCCAATTAAGTAGGAAATGCTAACAAGCTGCTTGAGTGAGCTCTGCGGCATGCCGGGATAGTACATGTCCACAAAGAAAATATTAATTTTAAGCTCAAAGAAAAAATAAAAACTGGGAATTTAAGGGAGGGCGGAATAATAAGAAAAAAGTGTCAGGATATTTATATAAACTGTCATTCCTGTGTTCTCATGAAGGCTTATGCCCTCTAAGCAGTCAATCAACACTCTCTCTGGTCACAGCCTTTGCTCTGATTGAGTGGGGAGATGTCAGCCAAGGAGAAAAACATGTGGAAAATCTGTTAACCATGTGTGTCATTCCTGATGTCAACATGTAAGGAAATACAGGAGAGGCCTAGAAATTTGTGCATTTCCATGCTAGCCCCAAGAATGGTAAAGACTACAGTTGGCCTTAAAGTATATATATATTTATTATGATCATTGTTGTTATGATGATAATGATGAATATACACAGGGTTCAGTGTTAGCCCAACATAATTCAAACAAGACCAGCTGGTGCTTGGGGACTCATGTAACACCAGTAATGCATGTGTAAATAAGAGTTTAGGAATTTAACTTTGCATTTCTTGCAATGAAGAACTGAATAGAAGATCTTTTGGAAATACTGGGAGTTAGTTTTTATTTGCTGGTCTTGTTGAAAACCCCTTTCCCGGGGGAGGAGCCAAGATGGCCCAATAGGAACAGCTCCGGTCTACAGCTCCCAGCATGAGCAACGCAGAAGATGGGTGATTTCTGCATTTCCATCTGAGGTACCGGGTTCATCTCACTAGGGAGTGCAGGACAGTAGGTGCAGTGCACCGTGCACCAGCCGAAGCAGGGCGAGGCATTGCCTCACTTGGGAAGCACAAGAGGTGAGGGAGTTCCCTTTCCAGGGGTGACAAAAGCACCTGGAAAATTGGGCCACTCCCACCCAAATACTGCGCTTTTCTGACGGGCTTAGGAAACGGCGCACCAGGAGATTATAGCCTGCACCTGGCTCAGAGGGTCCTACGCCCACGGATCCCACTGATTGCTAGCACAGCAGTCTGAGATCAAACTGCAAGGTGGCAGCGAGGATGGGGGAGGGGCGCCCGCCATTGCCCAGGCTCGCTTAGGTAAACAAAGCAGCCGGAAAGCTCGAACTGGGTGGAGCCCACCACAGCTCAAGGAGGCCTGCCTGCCTCTGTAGGCTCCACCTCTGGGGCAGGGCACAGACAAACAAAAAGACAGCAATAACCTCTGCAGACTTAAATGTCCCTGTCTGACAGCTTTGAGGAGAGCAGTGGTTCTCCCAGCATGCAGCTGGAGATCTGAGAATGGGCAGACTGCCTCCTCAAGTGGGTCCCTGACCCTGGACCCCCAAACAGCCTAACTGGGAGGCACCCCCCAGTAAGGGCAGACTGACACCTCACACGGCCGGGTACTCCTCTGAGACAAAACTTCCAGAGGAACGATCAGACAGCAGCATTTGCAGATCACGAAATTCCATGGTTCTGCAGACACCGCTGCTGATACCCAGGCAAACAGGGTCTGGAGTGGACCTCTAGCAAACTCCAACAGACCTGCAGCGGAGGGTCCTGTCTGTTAGAAGGAAAACTAACAAACAGAAAGGACATCCACACCAAAAACCCATCTGTACATTACCATCATCAAAGACCAAAAGTAGATAAAACCATAAAGATGGGGAAAAAACAGAGCAGAAAAACTGGAAACTCTAAAAAGCAGAGCGCCTCTCCTTCTCCAAAATAACGCAGTTCCTCACCAGCAATGGAACAAAGCTGGATGGAGAATGACTTTGACGAGTTGAGAGAAGAAGGCTTCAGACAATCAAACTACTCTGAGCTACAGGAGGAAATTCAAACCAAAGGCAAAGAAGTTGAAAACTTTGAAAAAACTTTAGACGAATGTATAGCTAGAATAACCAATACAGAGAAGTGCTTAAAGGAGCTGATGGAGCTGAAAGTCAAGGCTCGAGAACTACGTGAAGAATGCAGAAGCCTCAGGAGCCAATGTGATCAACTGGAAGAAAGGGTATCAGTGATGGAAGACGAAATGAATGAAATGAAGCGAGAAGGGAAGTTTAGAGAAAAAAGAATAAAAATAAACGAACAAAGCCTCCAAGAAATATGGGACTATGTGAAAAGACCAAATCTGCATCTGATTGGTGTACCCGAAAGTGACGGGGAGAAGGGAACCAAGTTGGAAAACACTCTGCAGGATATTATCCAGGAGACCTTCCCCAGTCTAGCAAGGCAGGCCAACATTCAGATTCAGGAAATACAGAGAACACCACAAAGATACTCCTCGAGAAGAGCAACTCCAAGACACATAATTGTCAGATTCACCAAAGTTGAAATGAAGGAAAAAATGTTAAGGGCAGCCAGAGAGAAAGGTCGGGTTACCCACAAAGGGAAGCCCATCAGACTAACAGCGGATCTCTTGGCAGAAATTCTACAAGCCAGAAGAGAGTGGGGGCCGATATTCAACATTCTTAAAGAAAAGAATTTTCAACCCAGAATTTCATATTCAGCCAAACTAAGCTTCATAAGTGAAGGAGAAATAAAATACTTTACAGACAAGCAAATGCTGAGAGATTTTGTCACCACCAGGCCTGCCCTAAAAGAGCTCCTGAAGGAAGCACTAAACATGGAAAGGCATAACTGGTACCAGCTGCTGCAAAATCATGCCAAAATGTAAAGACCATCAAGACTAGGAAGAAACTGCATTAACTAACATCATAATGACGGGATCAGATTCACACATAACAATATTAACTTTAAGTGTAAATGGACTAAATGCTCCAATTAAAAGACACAGACTGGCAAATTGGATAAAGAGTCAAGACCCATCAGTGTGCTGTATTCAGGAAACCCATCTCACATGCAGAGACACACATAGGCTCAAAATAAAAGGATGGAGGAAGATCTACCAAGCAAATGGAAAACAAAAAAAGGAAGGGGTTGCAACCCTAGTCTCTGATAAAGCAGACTTTAAACCAACAAAGATCAAAAGAGACAAAGAAGGCCATTACATAATGGTAAAGGGATCAATTCAACAAGAAGAGCTAACTATCCTAAACATATATGCACCCAATACAGGAGCACCCAGATTCATAAAGCAAGTCCTGAGTGACCTACAAAGAGACTTAGACTCCCACACAATAATAATGAGAGACTTTAACACCCCACTGTCAGCATTAGATAGATCAACGAGACAGAAAGTTAACAAGGATACCCAGGAATTGAACTCAGCTCTGCACCAAGCAGACCTAATAGACATCTACAGAACTCTCCACCCCAAATCAACAGAATATACATTTTTTTCAGCACCACACCACACCTATTCCAAAATTGACCACATAGTTGGAAGTAAAGCTCTCCTCAGCAAATGTAAAAGAACAGAAATTATAACAAACTGTCTCTCAGACCACAGTGCAATCAAACTAGAACTCAGGATTAAGAAACTCACTCAAAACTGCTCAACTACATGGAAACTGAACAACCTGCTCCTAAATGACTACTGGGTACATAACGAAATGAAGGCAGAAATAAAGATGTTCTTTGAAACCAATGAGAACAAAGACACAACATACCAGAATCTCTGGGACACATTCAAAGCAGTGTGTAGAGGGAAATTTATAGCACTAAATGCCCACAAGAGAAAGCAGGAAAGATCCAAAATTGACACTCTAACATCACAACTAAAAGAACTAGAAAAGCAAGAGCAAACACATTCAAAAGCTAGCAGAAGGCAAGAAATAACTAAAATCAGAGCAGAACTGAAGGAAATAGAGACACAAAAAATGCTTTGAAAAATTAATGAATCCAGGAGCTGATTTTTTGAAAGGATCAACAAAATTGATAGACTGCTAGCAAGACTAATAAAGAAAAAAAGAGAGAAGAATCAAATAGACGCAATAAAAAATGATAAAGGGGATATTACCACTGATCCCACAGAAATACAAACTACGATCAGAGAATACTACAAACACCTCTACGCAAATAAACTAGAAAATCTAGAGGAAATGGATAAATTCCTCGACACATACACTCTCCCAAGACTAAACCAGGAAAAAATTGAATCTCTGAATAGACCAATAACAGGATCCGAAATTGTGGCAATAATCAATAGTTTACCAACCAAAAAGAGTCCAGGACCAGATGGATTCACAGCCAAATTCTACCAGAGGTAAAAGGAGGAACTGGTACCATTCCTTCTGAAACTATTCCAATCAATAGAAAAAGAGGGAATCCTCCCTAACTCATTTTATGAGGCCAGCATCATCCTGATACCAAAGCCTGGCAGAGACACAACAAAAAAAGAGAATTTTAGACCAATATCCTTGATGAGCATTGATGCAAAAATCCCAATAAAATACTGGCAAACCAAATCCAGCAGCACATCAAAAAGCTTATCCACTATGTTCAAGTGGGCTTCATCCCTGGGATGCAAGGCTGGTTCAATTGACACAAATCAATAAATGTAATCCAGCATATAAACAGAACCAAAGACAAAAACCACATGATTATCTCAATAGATGCAGAAAAGGTCTTTGACAAAATTCAACAACCCTTCATGCTAAAAACTCTCAATAAATTAGGTATTGATGGGACGTATCTCAAAATAATAAGAGCTATCTATGACAAACCCACAGCCAATATCATACTGAATGGGCAAAAACTGGAAGCATTCCCTTTGAAAACTGGCACAAGACAGGGATGCCCTCTCTCACTGCTCCTATTCAACATAGTGTTGGAAGTTCTGGCCAGGGCAATTAGGCAGGAGAAGGAAATAAAGGCTATTCAATTAGGAAAAGAGGAAGTCAAATTGTCCCTGTTTGCAGATGACATGATTGTATATCTAGAAAACCCCATTGTCTCAGCCCAAAATCTCCTTAAGCTGATATGCAACTTCAGCAAAGTCTCAGGATACAAAATCAATGTACAAAAATCACAAGCATTCTTATACACCAATAACAGACAAACAGAGAGCCAAATCATGAGTGAACTCCCATTCACAATTGCTTCAAAGAGAATAAAATACTTAGGAATCCAACTTACAAGGGACGTGAGGGACCTCTTCAAGGAGAACTACAAACCACTGCTCAATGAAATAAAAGAGGATACAAACAAATGGAAGAACATTCCATTTTCATGGGTAGGAAGAATCAATATCGTGAAAATGGCCATACTACCCAAGGTAATTTATAGATTCAATGCCATCCCCATCAAGCTACCAATGACTTTCTTCACAGAATTGGAAAAAACTAATTTAAAGTTCATATGGAACCAAAAAAGAGCCCACATCACCAAGTCAATCCTAAACCAAAAGAACAAAGCCGGAGGCATCACTCTACCTGACTTCAAACTATACTACAAGGCTACAGTAACCAAAACAGCATGGTACTGGCACCAAAACAGAGACATAGATCAATGGAACAGAACAGAGCCCTCAGAAATAATGCCGCATATATACAACTATCTGATCTTTGACAAACCTGACAAAAACAAGCAATGGGGAAAGGATTCCCTATTTAATAAATGGTGCTGGGAAAACTGGCTAGTCATATGTAGGAAGCTGAAACTGGATCCCTTCCTTACACCTTATACAAAAATTAATTCAAGATGGATTAAAGACTTAAATGTTAGACATAAAACCATAAAAACCCTAGAAGAAAATGTAGGCATTACCATTCAGGACATAGGCATGGGCAAGAACTTCATGTCTAAAACACCAAAAGCAATGGCAACAAAAGCCAAAATTGATGAATGGGATCTAATTAAACTAAAGAGCTTCTGCACAGCAAAAGAAACTACCATCAGAGTGAACAGGCAACCTACAAAATGGGAGGAAATTTTCGCAACCTACTCGTCTGACAAAGGGCTAATATCCAGAATCTACAATGAACTCAAACAAATTTACAAGAAAAAAACAAACAACCCCATCAAAAAGTGGGTGAAGGATATGAACAGACACTTCTCAAAAGAAGACATTTATGCAGCCAAAAGACACATGAAAAAATGCTCATCATCACTGGCCATCAGAGAAATGCAAATCAAAACCACAATGAGATACCATCTCACGCCAGTTAGAATGGCGATCATTAAAAAGTCAGGAAACAACAGGTGCTGGAGAGGATGTGGAGAAATAGGAACACTTTTACACTGTTGGTGGGACTGTAAACTAGTTCAATGATTGTGGAAGTCAGTGTGGCGATTCCTCAGGGATCTAGAACTAGAAATACCATTTGACGCAGCCATCCCATTACTGGGTATACACCCAAAGGACTATAAATCATGCTGCTATAAAGACACAAGCACATATATGTTTATTGCGGCACTATTCACAATAGCAAAGACTTGGAACCAACCCAAATGTCCAACAATGATAGACTGGATTAAGAAAATGTGGCACATATACACCCTGGAATACTATGCAGCCATAAAAAATGATGAGTTCATGTCCTCTGTAGGGACATGGATGAAACTGGAAATCATCATTCTCAGTAAACTATCCCAAGGACAAAAAACCAAACACTGCATGTTCTCACTCATAGGTGGGAATTGAACAATGAGAACACATGGACACAGTAAGGGGAACATCACACTCTGGGGACTGTTGTGGGGTTGGGGGAGGGGGGAGGGATAGCATTAGGAGATACACCTAATGCTAAATGACGAGTTAATGAGTGTAGCACACCAGCATGGCACATGTATACGTATGTAACTAACCTGCACATTGTGCACATGTACCCTAAAACTTAAAGTATAATAAAAAAATAATAATAAATAAAAGAAAACCCCTTTCCCGACAGGATGTAGAATTCCAGATAGTTTCAGCCTAAGAGGTCAATCAGAGCATCTGTAGCAGTTTTATTTAGGGGCTACTTGTTGGCCAGCTATCTGGGATAGCAGATAGAACTGTGGCCGGGAGCTCACCAGTGAGCTCTGGTTGGAGCTGTATTTGCACTTAGCCTGGGTGATCTTGGATAAGTCATTGAACCTGCTGAACCTTGGTTTCCTGCAGAGTGAAAAGTTTTGCTAGAACTGCACTTCCTGTACCATAATACACATACAAATCACCTGGGAATCTTGTCAAATGCAGATTCTGGGTCACTAGGTCTGGGAAGGCGCCTGTTATTCTGCATTTCTCATGAGCTCCCAGAAAGTGCCAAAGCTACTGGTGCACCGATCACTCTTCCAGCTGTGAGGGCTTAGATGATATTTACAGCAGACATCTGTGGCTCTGAGCGGCCCAACCACCAATGCCGCATTCTCTAATAAGGCACCTGATTTTCTTCTGGAGAACTACATTCCTTCTCTCTCAGTTAGGGCATTCAGTGGGGACTGGTGCTGATCCTAATGCGCAGCTCCACGGCTGGGCCCATGTGGTAGGCCTTGCCAGTCAAGGCACTTTTATCTCTGTGACTGGTTCCTCTATGGGCACATGACCCATCACAGGTTAACACAGCACAGGGCTTTTGCTGCTGCAACCACTTTGAAAGTGATGTTCTCTTAGCTGGAGTTCCTAAACTACAGCAAGGATATTAGTCACGGACTTTGAGAAGCCATTTTGTGACATCATGGAAAAGCCGGCCTGAAAACAAAGTTAATACAGAAGAAAGCAAAGCTGAGAGATCTGGTTGTTACCAGATCAGGGTCCAGATCCAGACCCCAAGAGAGGGTTCTTGGGTCTTGTGCAAGAAAAAATTTGGGTGAGTCCATACAGTAAAGTGAAAGCAAGTTTATTAGGAAAGTAAAGGAATAAAGAATGGCTACTCCATAGACAGAGCAGCCCCAAGGGCTGCTGGTTGCCCATTTTTATGGTTATTTCTTGATGATATGCTAAACAAGGGGTGGATTATTTATGCCTCTCCTTTTTAGACCATATAGGGGAACTTCCTGATGTTGCCATGGCATTTGTAAACTGTCATGGCGCTGGTGTGAGTGTAGCAGTGAGGACAATCAGAGGTCACTCTCATTGTCATTTTGGTTTTGGTTGGTTTTTGCTGGCTTCTTTACTGCAAACTGTTTTATCAGCAAAGTCTTTATGACCTCTATCTTGTGCCAACCTTCTATCTCATCCTGTGACTTAGAATCTCTAACCATCTGGGAATGTAGACCAGTAGGTCTCAGCCTTACTTTACCCAGCCTCTATTCAAGATAGAGTTGCTCTGGTTCACATGTCTCTAACACAGTGACATCATTTGAACTCCAAGATACAGCCATGCCTGAAGACCAATATCCTGGCTTCTTCTAATTAAAGGCAGGGCACAAAGGTCATACATTTCTTCTGTATTTTCAATATTTTCTCTGTCACTTTCTAAATCTAGACCAGAGGTCAGCAACTTTTTTGTAAAGAGCTAGATAGTAAATATTTTAGGCTTGCAGAACATACAGCCTCAGTAGGAACTGCTCAGTTTTGCTATTGTAGCACTAAAGCAGCCATAAGCAATATGTAAATAAATGTCTCAATTAACTTTATTATAATAGGCATCCATCTGGCAGGCCAGAGTTTGCCAATCTCTGGTCTAGACAATCAATAAAGCTCTGGTTTGTAGTATTTGCCAGTTTCCACAGTGTAAAAATCCCACCATGGCTGCGTTCATGCTACCGACACAATGTCACTGAGTGCAAAGCTGGGAAGAGATAAGCACTAGCTCACCATTATATAGCATTTCCACCATACAGATACAATAGCTACAACCTCAAAAACATAGAGAATAGGAAAATGTAGTAAAGCAATCAGGAAGTGATATGTTTTAAGTATTTACCACCTTTGTCTTGATACAATTTTTCTAACTGTAAATTTCCTTTTTTTTTTTTTTTTTTTTTTTGACTCAGGGTTTCACTCTGTCACCTAGGCTAGAGTGCAGTGGCACCATCTTGACTCACTGCAACTTCTGCCTCCTGGGTTCAGGCGATTCTCGTGCCTCAGCCTCCCTAGTACCTGGGATTACAGGTGCACGCCACCAAGACCGTCTCATTTTTTTGTATTTTTAGTAGAGACGGGGTTTCACCATGTTGGCCAGGCTGGTCTTGAACTCCTGACCTCAATGATCACCCCACCTCAGCCTCCCAAAGTGCTGGGATTACAGGTGTGAGCCATTGTGCCTGGCCTTACAAAGTTTACTTTCTAATAATAGCTTTGTCTAACCCAGTTAACAAAATTTCTGAAAATTTAGCACTCAGCTCTTGGGACACAGTACAAGCTGGCTCTAGTGTACCACTTCCCCCTCTGTAACCATTTTTAAATACAGTCAGGCACCACATAAGGTTGTTTGGGTCACTGATAGACCGTATATACAATTGTAGTCAGTGCAATAGGGTGTACCATATAGCCTAGGTGTGTAGTAGGCTATACCATCTAGGCTTGTGTAAATGTACTCTACAATATTTGCACAATGACAAAATCTCCTAACTATGCATTTCTCAGAACATATCACCGTCTCTAAGCAATGCATGACTGTAGTTCAAAAGTGAAAACGGAGGAGCCAGGGTCCAAAGATATCACAATAGTAGATCAAAGTTTGGAAAGGGATTAACAACATCTTCAGGAATTGCAGTTTAAAATTCCAATGTATTAGACAAGTCCTTTTTGAAATGGTAATGCCTCGTACCTGAGTAGAAAAGACAATTAAGATAATGTGTTAATTTTCCCCTTGAATCTGGCAGTAATATTTTGATCCTGTTAATTATCCAGAGAACAGAAAATACATACAATGTGATAGCTCTGTGCAGAGTTGACATGCTTGCTGCCTGGCTAAGTAGCCACGCTTATCCTATAATTAGCTGCTTGGAATGCAATTTCCATTCCTTCCTAAATACACCCACTAAAAAATAAACCAATGTAGCGTTTCACAGCTATTCCAATCTGGTTTTCCCCCAGGAAAGCAAGCCAATGATTATTTACTAAAACTTATCCTCCTTTCAAAACTATCAGAAAATAGCCATCCATTTGCTAATGATTTCTGGCAGGTGAGGGTTAATCAATGCCTTAAGAACACAGAAAGCACATGTCATTATAGCCCCAGCATGCTCTCTTTCTGCAAAGGATAAACTTATCGATGTCACTAACTGGGCATTTTAATGAGAGTTCATTACAAAAGGGCAACCTTCTCAGTGGGCAACTAAATCCATAAGGGGGTAAAATGTGGACCCAGATTTATTCTTATAAGTGGGGAAACAGGGCTTTCTATATAATATGAGGTTCAGGACTTTATTTTCTTCTGAATGGAAATCACGGACGGCTTAGTTGTACATTTCACAGATGATTTGTTTTTACTCTTTGCTCTGTCATCCAGGCTAGAGTGTAGTGGTGCAATCTTGGCTCACTACAGCCACAACCTCCTGGGCTCAAGTGATCCTCCCACTTCAGCCTCCCAAGTAGCTAGGACTACAAGTATGTGTCACCACACCTGGCTAATTTAAAAAAAATTTTTTTGTAGAGACAGATCTCTCTATGCTCCCCAGTCTCAAACTCCTGGCCTCCAGCAATCCTCCCACCTCAACCTCCCAAAGTGCTGGGATACAAGTGCTAGCCACTGCACCTCGCCTATTCACTCTTTTGAAAAAACAAGCTCCCTGTAGTAGCCAGAGTTTTCCAGAGAAACAGAATTGGTAGGATATATTTAGGTATATAGAAAGAGATGTGTTGTGGGAATTGGCTCACATGATTATAGAGGCTAAGAAATCCCATAATCTACCCTCTGCAAGGTGGAGTCTCCAGAAAGCTAGTGCTGTAATTTTAGTCTAAACCCAAAGGCCTGGGAACCAGGGTAGCCAGGGTTGTAAGTCCAAATCTGAGTCTGAAGCCTGGAGAACCAGAGTGCCAATGTTCAAGAGCAGAAGAAGATGGATGTCTCAGCTCAAGGAAAGAGGGCAAATCCAACCTTGTTGTACTCCACCTTGGAATTCTAATCAAACCTTCAATGGATTAGGTGATGCCCACACACGTTGATGAGGGTGACTTCTTTATTCAGTCTACTGAGTAGAATGCGAATCTCTTCCAAAACACCCTCCCAGATGTACACACCAGGAAATAATGTTTTACCAGCTATCTGGGTATCCCATAACCCAGTCAAGTTGTTACATAAAATTAACCATGGCACTGCCCCTCCTCTCAAGGAAAGCTTATAATAGAGACAAGAACTTTTATTAAAATGGTGGCATTTAGTTTGTTACATAATCATAATCTATGTCTACCCATGGTATTTTATACATTTTATAAAGTCACAAAGCATTGCTATATTGTTATATTTCTATCACATGTCTAGGTGTCTGATCTCCTTTGTTATTTTAAGCAAGTGCATCAGGATGGAAGTAAGACTAGGCCTGGGGATAGAACATCCAGGTTCAGATTCAAATTCATTTTTTTTCTAATTGTGGGAGCTTGAAGAAGGCATGTAAGTTATTTGCCCTTCAGGTGTCCACATCTGTGAATATGGTCATTAAAGCATCAAGGAATCCATTTCTAAACTATGCTGCAAGGAAAAAAGATTACATTTTTGCATTTAGATCCCTGCACAGAAGGCCTCATTTATAAAAGATGCTTCCAGATCTGTAGAATGAATGCATGCAAACATACATGCATGCATCCCTTCATTTGGTAATCTTCAGACTGCAGAAGAGGCTATGTTAGTGTAGAGTTTGGGATCAATCACTCTGGGGAAACTGACTGCATGGTTTTGAATTACACCTCTACCACTTACTCAATAGCTGTGTGACCTTGAGTGACATTACTTAATCTCTCAGTGCCTCATCTATAAAAGAGAGGGTGTCTTAGTCCATTTTGTGTTGCTAAAACAGAATATCTGAGACTGGGTAATTTAGAAAAGAGGTTTATTTGGCTCATGATTCTGGTGGCTGGAAAGTCCAAGATCAGGCAGCACATCTGGCAAGGGTCTCCTGTCGCTTTGACTCATGGTAGAAAGCAGGAAGAGAAGTGCATGCAAAGAGAAAGCAGGAGAGACTGGGCTCACTTATAACAACCCTGTCTCTCTCAGAACAAACCTATTCCTGCAAAAGGGCATTAATGTATTCATGAGGGATCCACCTGCATGACAAAACACATCACACTAGGCCCCACCTCCTAACACCACCTCATTGGAGATCAAATTTCAACATAAGCTTCAGATGGGAGAAATCATATTCAAACCATAGCAGACAGTGATAATAGCTCTTCACTGGCTTAAGGTAAAGTGGGTTAATAGAAATAAATTTCCTAGAACAGTGCCTAACACAGAGTTGGCACTTCATAAGTATTAACTATTATTACTTTCATCATGATAGAGAATTTACCAAACAATATACTATATTCTATGTTCCACATTCAGCATTTGATGTTTCATAGGCCTATTTCTCCTGGCAATTAGAGTGAAATAAAATGTAGTTTCTCTTTTAAGTTTTGCTGGGGTATCCAGGCCTTGATTCAGATGCATCACCAAGCTCTTGGTGGTCATTCATTCTTTCTCTCTCCCCTGGCTGTGACCTGCTCATGGGATCTGAGGCTCAGGTGGGCCTGAGGCTTCATGAGGACCAAGAAATTGGGGCTGTCCTGGCAGTCTTGCTTAATAATGGCAACAGTCGAGGATCAGATTAAGCAAAGCTATGTTGTACTGAGGAACTGCACCCTTCCTGCAATTCCTTTTTTTTTTTTTTTATTCACTCATTGAACAAACGTTTTGAGTGCCTACTCTCTGCCAGGTATTATGAAATCTGCTACAAACATAATGGTGAAGAAAATAGACAAAACCCCTTCTTGGATCCTCACAGACCACGGAGAGGCCTGATCTGGTCTGACCTAGGTACCAGGAACACTGTTTAATAGACCAAACATTTATTTATTTATTTATTTATTTTTATTTTATTATTATTATACGTTAAGTTTTAGGGTACACGTGCACAATGTGCAGGTTTGTTACATATGTATACATGTGCCATGTTGGTGTGCTGCACCCATTAACTCGTCATTTAGCATTAGGTATATCTCCTAATGCTATCCCTCCCCCCTCCCCCCACCACAAAACAGGCCCCGGAGTGTGATGTTCCCCTTCCTGTGTCCATGTGTTCTCATTGTTCAGTTCCCACCTGTGAGTGAGAACACGTGGTGAGGACCAAACTTTTTTTTTAAAAATCCCTAAGCTGGGGTTTCCCATGTGTCACTGACTAGGTGAGGACAAGAAAGAGAGAAGTCCAGTTTAAAATTCTCTTTCTTGTATCAAAGTCAAAGCTCTGCCTCTCAGGCCAGGTGGGTAATTGCTCACCTTTTCTTCCGGGGAATTGTTAGGGGTGTCTTCAGCTCTTGCTCTGGAGCTTCACACCCCTAAGGAAGCAATTCATTATGTACACACTCACGAAAAAGTGTTCAAATGTTCATTCGTTCATTTTTCCATCATTTCAAATATTTCCTCATTCCTTCACTCCAGCATTTCTTCCTTTAATCACTCATTTATTCAAATACTTAGGAATATCTGCAGTGTGCCAGACGTCATTCTCGGCACTGGGAATGTGATAGTTAACTAGAAAAAGTGCCTGTACATATAAAGTTTACATTCTAACAAGCTCCCAGGTACCACCAATGCTGTTGGACTACAGACCTGGCTTGGGGTAGCAAGGGGTAAATAGTAGAATGCCTTCCACACTCTTCACTCTCAAAACTAAAACGCATCTTCACATATGTGTCACACCTCTCTATTTGGTACTTGATGCTATGGTAGATCAGAAAATGCTTGGGCACATGGCACAGTCCTGGTCACCCAAGCACTCACTCTGCCTACTCTTAATTGCCACTCTCGGAAAGAAGAAATAGAAGGATGCTTTTTCTCTCCTGGAAAAATTAGCATTTTCAATGTATTTCTTACTGTAAATTTAAAGATCTCTTCTTCTGATAGTAGAGTTAGATGTTGAGGACAGAGGGGCCTTTGCACATACTTCTAAAAATCACACCCTTCCTGCAATTCCTTTTTCTTCCTTTATTCACTTATTGAACACACATTTATTGAGATCCTACTGTGCCAGGTGTTATAAAATCTGCTACAAATATAATGGTGAAGAAAACAGACAAAACTCCTGCTTGGAGTCCCACAGACCATGGGGAAGCCTGATCTGCCCTGGGGGCTTGGGAAAGCCTTTCTCCTAGAAGCAAGGCTCATGTTGAGATTGAAAGATGAGAAGGATTTTAAGAGTGGAGTCTAAATGGAAGAAAGAGTATGAGCAAAAGCCCTGTGATGGGAGAAAACAGTGTATTTGAGAAATTGAAAGGCAAAACAGGGAAGGCAAAGGGGAAATGGGAGATGTGACTGGAAAAGGTGGGAGACCAAACCGTGCAGGCCTTCATGGGCTCCCTTAATGACTGGGAGCTTATTCTAAGAGTAGTTAGAAGCCCCTACAAGATTTAGAGTAGGCCATCATAATATAAGCAGCTCACTCTGGCTGCAGTGATCTCAAAGGCCTGGTGGGCACCAGAGTAGCTTTGGGGTGGGGGTAGGGGAATCAGTCTGGGGGCTTCTGCGGTGATCTAGGCAAGGAACAATAAAGCAGAATTCTGAGAGATGCAGAAGAGATGGAGATAACAACTGGATTGCTGAAAGAGAACTCAAGGAGCAAAATGCTCTGTGCTGTCAGCCCTACATCCCCCAGGACCCTCTGGCAGGGTCAGTTACGTACCTTCCCTTCTTCTCTCTTTGCAGGCAGGGACCATGACCTTTCCATCTGGCATTTCTCCCCAGAGCCTAGTCCAGTGTCTGGGTTGTCCCTAAGGAGCTCGCAACCCAGATAATGAGATAAACCCAGAGATGAATCTATTGGAGAAACTGCAAAGCAATAAATGAAATGATTGCCAGGTTAGTATAAATCGAATGTGTAAGTGCTCAAAATCCATGGAGCAAAGACATGATTAAGAGGGGCTGAATTATTAACTGGAAACACGAAGAGGCTCTTACAAGGGGCCATGCAATTCCAAGGAAGCAAACTGGTGTCTCATGAGCCGAATATGGCCCATAGGCCTCTTTTGTCAGGGCTATGCTTATGCTCACCAATATAGTGATGTTTGTTAGATCAGCAGTTTTACATTGCTGATGAGAATGTAAACTGGTGTCATCACCTTGGAGAGTAATTTAGTAGTAGCAGATACAATTGACAATGTCTAGCAGTTTTACATCTAATTAAATGCCAATTTTTTAAAAAATAAAATAAAATATTCAGAGATTTTGTATTAAAAGTCCAAATTTCCAAATTCTGCTGGGGCTCAGGGGAGCAAAGATGTGCCAACCCTGGGCTGCACTATATGGTAAGTAGCTTCCTTTAGCCTGGGAGTGTGTGCTGCTTTCCAATTTAACCACAGTCCCCACTGCTCCCTATTGCCTCCCAGCATGAAAGCTGGTGTTATTTGCTATGTATCATCATACCCGTGCTATTGTTCTTATAGCCAAGAGGTACGTGGCCTACTTTTCATCCCCTTGTCTCTATCCTTAGTGGGAAAATGAAAGCAAGACAAGGAGGGCAATGTGTTTCAACTCAAATTAAAAGCAAACAGGTATCTATGGGAAAATGAAGAATATTTTAGTTAGTATTTAATATGTAAATGAAGTGTATCAGTCTTATTTTTATGTTTGTTTGTTTCTGAGCCCTGCATTCGGGTATGGGACTGCTGATTGAATCCCATTCCCTCACTGTATAGATGCACTCATGGGGCCCAGAGTGGTGAAGCAATTCAGCAAGGATCACACAGCATTAGAAGCCAGGTTAGAACTAGAACCAGTAGATGGAGGGTGTGGATGGCAGATGGGAAGAGGATGGAGAAAAGAAAAGGAAAGATGGCTGAGAGATGGAAACAACAGTATAGGCACCTGGGCAAAGGAGGGTATAGTATCTGGACCAGTGAGGGGAGGGGCCAGTAAAAGCTGGAAAGAAGAGATGGTAGAGAGAAGCAGATTTCTGAAAGGTGTGACTCCAAGGTTCTGTCTGGGAAAGTCAGCCAATGGCAGTGGAGTGTGGCAAACATGATTTTGGCATCAATAAGCAATACAGAGGTCCCCAGAGGGTACCCCTAAGAGACAAGGAGAACAGAGAACACCCCCAAATGATATTTCTGAAAGTAGACCAGGATACGCAGACTGGGGTGATGAGAAAACCACATATGGCCCAAGTCTAACAGAATACCATGGGAAAGCCCAGACCCTCTGTCTTTTGCCCCTTTGTTGGGGGGGGGGGTTTCACATGGTCCCCCAGGGACTTGGACTAAGAAGGTCAGAAACTTGCCAGAATGCTTGGTCCTAAATGAAGATTTCTCTCTCTTGTGTCTTGGTTGAGCAGATTTCCAAACAGATACTTAAGAAATCTAAACAACAATATTCCTTTTTAAGCAGCTAAATGGCAAACAGCCTCCAATGTCATGCAAAATGTAACCTCTTTCTCTACCTGATTGATTTTTAAGTCAGAACACTGTAAGTCCTTAGTAAGCCATTGCCCAGTGGAAATAGATGACTGTTTCTCTCACTCATAAGTTTCCCGGTTGAATTATTACCTTAAAAACATCAGTTTGGCAGGTGAAAACACACAAGCTAAGGTCAACAAAAAAAGGTACTAAGACCAAGTGTTGATAAGGAGAGTGAAAAATGGGGACCCTTCTTATACATTGCTGATGAGCATGTAAACTGGTGTCACGACCTTGGAGAGCAATTCAGCAGTAGCAGATAACATGGACAATGTCTAGCAGTTTTGCACCTAAGGGCCTGTCCTAGAGAAGCCCTTGCCTGTGATGTATGATAAAACCACATGTAACCCCAAGATGTTCATTGCTGCCCTGTTTGTAATAGTGAAAAAGTGGAAAGCATGTAATGTCTCTAAGTAAGAAGGTGGTGTGTCCTGGCTTCCAGGAAGTCCCGGAGGATCCAGGTAAGCTTCATATGGTCAGAGTGGGAACAGTAGTCGCACTGTGGTTGCAAAAGAGGTAACACCAGTGGTACATGCCAACTAATGCATCCTATCCCTTTAGGAAATGTGAACAGGATATAGTCTTGCCTCTCACGGAGAACACAGGCTAGGTCATCTATAAACAGTTCACTGACCGTCTCCACTGTATTCCCAACAGCCAATCATGCTCACGAAATGCAAGCATGGTGTCTGTATTCGAACTACTGCATTATCATCAAATTATATCTGTCCTGCTTCTATCTTAAAATCTCAGAGGGTCAGCCAGGTGTCATGGCTCATGCCTGTAATCTTAGCACTTTGGGAGGCTGAGGTGGGTGGGTGACTTTGAGGCCAGGAGTTCGAGACCAGCCTGGCCAACATGGCAACACCCCATCTCTACTAAAAATACAAAAATTACCTGGGCATGGTGGCACACGCCTATAGCCCCAGCTACTCAGGAGGCTGAGGCAGAGGGATCACTTGAACCTAGAGGCAAAGGTTGTAGTGAACCGAGATTGCACCACTGCATGCCCTGGCAAGAGTGAGACTCTGTCTCAAAAAATAAAAATAAAATAAAATAATCTAAGGGTGTTGAGTAATTTAGGGGACGTTAACATTACAAAGCGGCATTGTTTGGAAGTGCCAGGTCCCAAAGGAGCATTTTCCCAGAGGACTCTCCCTACTGCACGTGGAATACTATTAATGATTATAATTATAGTTCTGGGTTATCAAGAAATGATTAAAACAGATCAAAAGTGGTATCCACAACTACCAAAAACATTAAGAGAAAAATTTCAAGCTCTTAAAAAATCTAAGGTTTAGTTATGTTGAAATTTTCCTGCTGTGAAATATCTTATTTTCATTGATACCAGATTAATGAGGTCTTCTGTACATTTTCTCAAACGACTAAAGCATTGTTTCATTATTTCTCAAAACATTTGTAAGTGTGTGGTGACAGAGGAAATGTCTGAATTTGAAAGGAAGTCTTAAGGGGTTGTGAAGTCTCAGGAAGGTTCTTAAATGACCTAACCAGATGTTTTGAAGTCTGATATACCCTTAACCCAAACTGAAATTCATAACAAAGTCAAAAGCAATATAGTCAAATTGATTCCAAAATGCCTTTTTCTAGCAAATCCGTTGACACCAACTGACTTTAACAGGGCCTAATTCCTACTTGGGAGAAATGATATGGCCATGGAAAAAACGGGATGCATAATGAAGTTTGGGGATGAAATAAAACAAAATTCAGGTAAGTTCTTAGAGGTGGCTAAAGTAAGAATCCACATTTCTCAGGCTATGGAGAATGAAGGTGAAGAGACTGGGCGCTGGGGCCAGACTGCTGGGTAAAATCCCAGCTCTGCCACTTGTTGGAGGATGCCCTTAGGAAGGTACTCGGTCTCTCTGCCCCTCAGTTTCCTCATCTGTAAAATGGGGGAGAAAAATGGTACCCACTCATAGAGATGGTATATGGATTAAGTGAGAGAATAAAGGGCCCAGAACAGTGACTAGAACACAGTGAGTGATCAACACTTTATATCTATTGTAATTACTTTATTTTACTTTTTGAATGTCAGTATTTATCAAGACAGTGACATTATGGACGAATGTAGGTTTTTTCTTTTTATATTTAAATGCACACAAACAGATGTTTCCTGATGTTTGATGGAGTTATGTCTTGGTAAACCCATCATAGGTTGAAAACATCATAATTTGAAAGCATTTAATATACCTAACCTCATAGCTTAGCCTGGCCTACCTTCAACGTGCTCATAACTCCTACATTAGTCTACAGCTGTGCAAAATCGTCTGGAAACATGGTACACTATAGAGTATCGGTTGTTTTCCCTCCTGATCATATGGCTGATGGGAGCTGTGGCTTACTGTCTCTGCCCAACCCAACATTGAGAGTATCTTACTGCATATTGCAAGCTCAGGAAAGGGTCATAATTCAAAATTCAAAGCACAAGTTCTGCTGAATGTGTATTGCCTTTGCACCATCCACAGAAAGCCAACCCACAGTAAGTTGAGGATGTTCTGTATTTAAATTTTTAAAAATGTTATTTAAAGGAGGAGAAGGGAGAAAAATGAGGTTCTTTATATCTCTCCACCCCAAAAAATAAGAATCCTGCGTTGGGGTGGGGTAGAATATGGTTCCTTTTGTTGGTTAATTGGTGTATTAGTCTGTTTTTGCATTGCTATAAAGAACTAACTGAGACTGAGTAATTTTTAACGAAAAGAGGTTTAATTAACTTACAGTTCCATAGGCTGTACAGGAAGCATGGCTGGAGAAGCCTCAGGAAACTTACCATCATGGCAGAAGGCGAAGGGGAAGCAGGCACGTCATACATGGCCTAGGAAGGAGGAAGAGAGCAAAGGGAGATGCCACACACTTTAAACAACGTCTCTCATGAGAACTCACTCTCAAGTTCAAAGTTCCACAGATCTCTAGGGCAGGGGCACAATGCTTTCAACCTCTTTGCTAACGCATAACAAAAGTGACCTTTGCTCCAGTTCCTAGAAAATTCCTTATCTCCCAGTCCACCGACTCAAAATCTCCTCTGGCAACACCCTCACAGACACACCCAGAAACAATACTTTACCAGCCATCTAGACATCCTTCAATCCAATCAAATTGACACTTAATATTAACTGTCAGAGATGGTTTAGTGGATGGAGAGGTGTTTTAATTTAAATGGGTTTTGTTTGGTGTAAATCATTTGAGACATTAACCAAAAATTTATCGATAGAGTCAAACAAAATGGTTCTCAGTTGTATCCACTCCAGGTCCAATAACCAGACAAAGTCAAAAGAACACCAAGCTGGGGGCTGGCATCCTGATTTGCTTGCATGGTGGCTTTACATCTAACTTGGTGGGTGACCCTGAATGAGTTGCTTCTGCTTTCTGGTCCTCGACTTCCTCACCCACAAAATGAGTGCGTTGAGCTAAATGACCTATAAGGTTTCTTTAAGCTCTGATTGCTTCTAGGAGGCTGCCATATCTGACTGCTCCAGGGACAGACTTGACCCTGGACTTGGCCGGCTAGCAGCACCATGGTTCTGGCCCGAAGCCAACTGCATACCCCGTCCACACCAGCTGCCTTCTCACCTACTGCTTGTGATCTCAAGAGACCCAGGCATGTTGGTGGAAAATGATCAGTTCAAACCCATCACCACTCCCGGAGAAACAGCTCAAAGCACAGGCCCTGCCAACTCCAGTTCCAGTCGTGTCCCCGTCATATACAAAGCCCTATTTATCCTACTAGAGAGAAGGATGGAAACCACTTTGCTTAAAGTAGAGCTGAAGAAATAAATATTTGAGCAGCAATAGCTCATTATTTTTGAGGGCTCTGGAATGAAAGTCCAAGGTAGAAAAGCAAAACAACAACCGTTAGCATTTCCATTCTGAATAGACAATATATGCCAGGAGCTCTGAAATAAAGATAGTGCGATTCATTTATTATTCCTTCTCTTTAAAACCTGCATTAATTCTGATTTCTATTTAAATAAGAATGATTAAATTTTATCAGCTGAGATGGAAATATTGTGATAAACACTGGCTTGTGGCCAAACTAATCTCCCAAGCCCACAGCTTACGGCCATTGTCTTGTATAGATATTTGAATGGCAATGGGCTTTTATCAGTATTTCTAAAGGCACTCATTTAATTATGTGGTTGTAAGGATTTTCAAAACCCAAAAGAATACCATCAATACATATTCATTTCTTGGATTAATTTGACATTAACATCAGAAAATATTGTTATTTAAAGGATGCTCTTACTTGTTTTTGGTTTTGCAAGAAAATAAGGCAACCTGATTGCAATAAGATACCATTGCAACGAGATTCTGGTTGCAATGGTATCTTTTAAACTTTCTGTTTAACTGAAATTATGAAAATAAAATGCACAGTGAAGAGAGGCTAGAATTTTGAATTGTAAGGGGTAGAGGGAGGACTCAGAAACTCCACAAGTCTCAGAGCCTTTAATAAGCTAATACATATTGTTAATTAACAGTATGGGCCGGGCGCAGTGGCTCACACCTATAATCCCAGCACCTTGGAAGGCCAAGGCGGGTGGATCACTTGAGGCCAGGAGTTTGAGACCAGCCTGGCCAACATGATGAAACCCTGTCTCTACCAAAAATACAAACATTAGCCAGGTGTGGCGGTGCATGCCTGTAATCCCAGCTACTTAGGAGGCTGAGGCAGGAGAGTCGCTTGAACCTGGGAGGCAAAGGTTGCAGTGAGCCGAGATCCTGGCACTGTACTCCAGCCTGGGTGACAGAGACTCTGCCTCAAAAACAAGCAAACAAACAAAAAACCCACCAGTATGCACAATTAAAAATGTTTGACTACAGAATCCTTTTTTCCAAGGAGCATCTTATAATACTTGTGCTTGGGAAATCCTACTTTAGGAAATACAGCTGTGAGCAAAATTCCTCCTTTTAAAGATGGGGAATAATACTCCCATGTGGCTGGTTCCAGGCAAGGATGGCACCACAGTAAAGTTTCTCAGACTTTAGTGTGCATAAGAATGATCTGGGCATCTTGTTAATTGATTTCATAAGTCTGGGATGAGACCTGAGACAGCATTTCTTACAAGTTCCCGATGCTACTGCTGCTGCTACTGGTCTATACACCACCCATCGACTAAAGAAGCAAGAAATTCAGACACACATCTCCTAACTTTGTACTTACCCCACTGCCTTGTAGCCTCTTAAGAGTGGCACTAACTAGCATTTCTGTCAAAGCAGCATCCTTGCCTTATTCTAGTTTTATTTGCTGAGCTGATGTCTTCAGTTCTTTAAAGCAAGTCCCTATGGTGATAGAAGGATGCATCAAGATTAAGGAAGTATTTTCTGGCCCCTAACATAAATTTTCTTTTTGTTATATGATAAATTAGAAACAGAAGAAAGCTTCTGACCAAAGTGGTCTATCCCAAGGCTCTGTGTAGAAATTTCCATCAGAAATCATTCAAACCCATTGTTTGACTGAATCAAATAAAGGAAGGACATTTTCCATGGCCATTTTCATATATTTTTTCAATTACTCTGGAAAAACATGACATACATCTTGACCAAAATTTGCTCAATAATTGTGCAACTATCTGGCTATTGCCAAAATATGAATAGGCAGCAATTACCAGATGTTTGCTCAGCATGAAGATTCTATACTACAATGAAAACATGCTCATCTTGATGCTTCCAGAACTATTATATCTGCATGTGCACAATCCCCACAGTCTTTTATCTGTTGATGCTAGTGGGAAGAAGTCAGTTAATTGAAATTGTTTCTATATAACAACCTTCCACCTTGTCACTTCAGGGTGTGGGAGGGATGGTTAAAAAGGAATGACCCAAAATGAAGAAAAATGACCTGCTTATTGACTAGACTTTTCACTTTTCAACAAATGATTGTGGTGTAATTCAAAAAATAGACTATGTCTATGTCTCCACGGCATTGAAACCAACCAAAAATAAGCAAATTTGCAACTGAACAAGCTGGGTGGTAAACGGGTAGAATATTATTCTTGCTTACAGGCCAGCTTCTCCCTCCAAAAAGGCTGAACTCAGACATTTGAGCCAATGTCAGCCACACTAGGTATTTGGCAGCCACTCCACAGTACTCAGCAAAAGAGACTGGATTTCCCAGCCATTTCCAAATGGCCAAAGGGAGAAGGAAGACAGATTCTGTGGCCTAGAGACTCAGCCCCTGACTGGGAGAAGCAGAATCTAACTCCAGACTGAAGACTCAGGGAGCCCTCCCCTAACTTCTAGTTCTTGTAGGGACCTCAGAATCCCAACAGCCTGGATTTAAGGTCTAGCTCTGCTGCTCACTCGTTATCGCACCAGGCAAAAATGGCCAAGACTCGATCATTGACTGAGGACTTCACAGTAAGAGTATGGTCTTACCCGAAAGCCGAGGTGAATTCTGAAGGCCAATGGCTAGAGGCTGTTGGAAAACTGCCTTCCTTGAAGGTAAATGGCAGATTCTTTCTCTAAGAGAGATGTGAGCAGCACACCTTCATGGCTACCACCTTATAGGGTATAGATCAATATTGTACAATCTAGGCATTCATAAAGTGCTTCTACTAAATACTTGTCAAATGTATACATTGTTAACAATGCTTATAAAAATATCAATTATTTATTTGTGTGAGATGAATTTCATGATCACAATAAGACAGTAGCCAATTGATGAGCCAGACATGCAGTCAACCAACAAGTTTGATCTACTTGATACATCCTCAAAGGTTGACCTCTCTTCCACTTCCTCCAAATGAACTTGACTTTGTGCATGCAGCCTTAAAAAGCTGGCCTGTGTGGACCAAGGCAGAGCGAGATCTGATGAGTCTCTACAGCTATTGGTCTTAACAAGCTTGTCATTGAGAATAGCAATTCCCCAAAGTGCCAGAGGTTGGAGTGGTGCATCCTACTTGTGGGAAGCACATCACACTCTATTAAACCCCAGGAGAACATGTTCTGACTCATAGATTATTAAATCTGCCCTCCCTCAAAAAAAAAATTAGCTAAAGTTTTGCTAAATAAGGCACCATTTAGCCAAACCAATCTTCACATGCCATATGCTGTGGCACATTCTTCTGTGAGGTGTAATTGTGTTGTAATCATTTGTGATTATCTGTTAAATGTTGGTTGCTCCTCTAGACTGTAAATTCCAAGAGGGCAGGAATGATGCTTTCTATCTCCAACATTTAGTACTGAACCAGCAAACATTTAGAGACTCAGTGAATGAGTGAGCAGTGAAATGCATCCCTGTTTGATCTATTTTGGGAATCTAGATTCGCATGCATAAGGCTTGGTTCAGGAAGGAGGTACTGTTATATTCCCAGATCCCTTATGAGGGCAGATAAAAAGCGCTTGTCTCATTCGAGGGCTCTTCAATGATGTGCCCAGGTTACTCAGGTTAATGGTCAGGTTATGTTCTGCTACAATTTTGCATTTGAAAAGCTTTTTAAATGCATTAATCCAGCCATCCTGTTAACCTGTATTCATTAAGCACCTACTGTGTGCCACACAAAAACAGGATCAATGGTTGATTGAGGGACTGTTTCTCTTTTACCCTACCTATTTATTCTACTCACTTCTATTTACTTCTTTATCCATCCATATGTCCATTTGTTTATTTATTTGTTTATGCATCCTGTCCCTTATCCCAATATGGATTGAAGGTTGTTTATAGAGATTCATAACATATACCACTGTAATATAAATTATGAGTATGCTAAAAACGTAAAGGAAAAAGCATAAACTCAGTATATATAAGCTGAATCACTAATAATTCAGACTCTTACCTGGCAAAAGAATGATGGGCTGGATTCCTTCAATCATGGCAGATGCTCAATGTAAGAAACTGGGGCAGAGCTACCATAAAAAAAATTCCCTGTGGAGTGTTTTCTTCATTTAACCATTGGAATAAATCTCCTTCTTTCTCATGCTTGTGTGTGTTTCAGGGGGGCTTTTCAAGAGTCCAAGCAGCTCATGTATTTATTTATGTATTCATCTATTCTTCTTCATTGTTTTTGTTGTTCTTATGTTTGCTGAGTACTTAGTACATGCTAGGCACTGTGCTAAGTAAAAGGATGCTGAATGCATGGTTTTTGTTGTTAGAAAAGCTCCAAGTCTAAGAAGTTTAATAAGCCCTGAGATCTGCTCATAGCCCTGTCATTGCCTCACTGTGTGACCTTGGCCAAGTCCATCCAGTCTCTGGCCCTCAACGTCTTCATCTGAAAATGTTGGGCTAGATGGTCTTGAGTATCCCTTACTAGATCTAAAGTTATGTTACATAGGGAAAGCTAAGTTAAAGCCAACATCTTGCCAGTTTTTTTGGTTTCATCCCATCATCTGAGATCAGGACAATACAGTCTGAGAAAAATGATCAATGCCTCCTAGAAGGTATAATTTTAGCATTTTACCCCCTCAGTGGACATGCATGTCACATGGAAGTCTTCTCCCAACAAAACCCCAAAGCACCGTTACCCGATAAACACCTTGAAAATGTTCTGGCCTAAAGAACAGGTGCTTCTATAATGAATGCTGATTTTCAAATTCATAAAGATGTAAATGTAAATATCCTATTTGAAAAATAATAGTAATAGCTGGTACTCACTGAGCTTTGCAAAGTCTGGGCACTCTTCAAAACATTTTACATGCATCATCTCATTTAATTCTGGCCAACAACCCCATAAAGCAATTCTCATTATTGCCCTTAATTCAACAGTAAGGAAACCATGGCACAGGGGCAGTTAAGCAAGTATCCTACGAGGCAGATTGGAGATTTGAGCCCAGGAAGTTGAGCCCCAGAGCTGGGCTCTTCTCCCCTTACTTACTATACCTCCCCTCAAAATGTTATACTTGTGGTTCCCTAGGTGCTTTTTAAAGTTGTGGCTTAATTTCTTAAAAAACAGTATGCCTTTTAATCTATAGTCTATTTCTGATGATTCCAGCTAAGAAAATACAGTCTAAGTTCAAATGGCTACATAAAGAACTTCTTAGAACTGATATCCAACTCCAACAATCTAATTAGGAATCTCAAAAATAAAGCACATAATGATATTAATACTTTTACTCTAAACCTGGATTTGGCAAACTTTCTGTAGCAGGTAAATATGTCAGCCCCTTTAGGTCATAAGGTCACTGTCACTACTACTCAACTCTGCCATTATAGTGCAAAGGAAGCCAATAGCCGAACAAATGAGTGTGGCTATATTCCAATAAAACTTTATTTATAGGCACTAAAATTTGAGGTTTATGAAACTTTTAAAGTGTTGTGAAATGTTATTCTTCTTTGATTCTTTCTCAACCATTTAAAAATGTGAAAACCATTCTGACCTTGGGAGATGAACAAAAACAAGCGTTTGATCAGATTTGGCCCTGGGCTCTAGGTTGCCATCTCCTGTTCTATGCTGACCACTTCCATTTCAACTAACATTTCAACTAACATGAGTACAAACCAGTCTTAAGGGGGGAAAACTCTATAGTCATTTTTCTCATTTCTTTGCAATATGAATCTATATTTCCTTGATCACACTTTGTCATATTTTCTCAGAGACTTAAAACTTTATCTAAGTAAATATTTAACCATCAAGAAGGTTACATTTCATTCCTACCTGGGCTACCAGTAAGCAGAAGTCAGGGTTGTTGTCTGTCCTTGCTTCAATATTCAAGCCGAAGACAAAGTAAAATATATTCCTAAATATCTACAAATGCACACATGAAATATAGGTGTATTTTAAAGAATAACCTAACAGAAAGTACTTTAAATTTCACAGCCACTGCTAATGCAGGCAGCTAATCCTATTTACATTCATATTAGCCTTGGTATCTTTTTCCCTAAGATTTACCTATTTGTATGCTTGCATGAGTTAAACTGCCTTTTGCATGATATCAGTACTTTTGTAATTTAAATCTATAAAAGGCAATTTCTTTTAAATATACTTCCTAACAGTGGGTGAAAGAAGCACCAAAGTTATTTGAGAGCTGTACACCTCAGTAAACATGTGCACTGAACTCCTGGCAATGTGCAGAATGTGGGAATTAATCTTACACTCTAAGAGTGGAACGGAAAATAAAATCGAGGCTGAGAAAGAAACAGTCTTTGAAAGGGGCCAGTTTGCAGTGTTATGAAGGAAATGGAGTGTTTTAGAATTGATATTTAGGCGAGTAAAACTTTCTCCCCTTTTGAAAGAGTGTTGAGAACTGAATTCTTTCATCATTGTGGGGTTTTGCATCCAAAATAACTTTAGCCACATGATAAGCCAGTTTTACAATTTAATGTTGGTGTTGGCTGATAAACAGAACATAGTCAGCCGTTTGTGGCCAGGGTAAATTTTAAGATGTCAATAGTAACTCCAGTAGGACACAGTGTGTGTAAGTACGTATTTGGAGCAGGGAAGGTGAAGTTTCCAAAGACAGAGATAATTTCATGCATTTGGAGTTAGATTTTTTTCTTCACATAATTCCTACAAAATGTTCACCCTCACCACCTTCAGTTGACATAAATGAGATGCAAATAGGTTAATGTATAATCTTGCCCCAAAGTAGTGTCTTCTCGATATGTAGGACACATACATCAATTCTAAGCAGAGCTGGGATTTTCCTAGCAAAAGTCAACGGGGCGTAAAATCAGAAGGGAGGGACTTCCAGATGCATGCCCTCACTTCTGGCTGCATTGAGCATTTTCTCCCAAGAGAACTAGCCCTGGGGTTCACCTCTTTGCACTCAGGCCAGGACACACTTCCAGGAATTTACCAGGTCTCAGGCTTGAAGGAACCCCATAAGGAAGCCAGGAAAACAGTGTTTCAAACTAGGCATTGGGGCAGTGGGATGTGTGGACTCGAGGCCTGAAACCCACAGAGAACCAACCAGTTAGTCCCCAGTTTAGACGTACCTTGGGAAAGGCGCCATCCTCCCTTTAATCTCTGAACTTTGCCCTGTTCTTTTTGCTCTGGCTGTGATGTCTACACAGCACCAAGTATCCAGATGAAAGTGGTGTGTGGGGTATTCAGCTCACTTCCCAGATATTTAGACAAAGCTGAAGGCTTGCCCGCCACATACCCCAAAACCCGCCACCCTTAAAGTAGCCATTATAAATGTTTCATGTGGAACTTTCACAACCCATCAGGCTCACCAGAGTTTTCAAATTAACTCCCTTTCTGCCCAAGGGGATTCCTCTGTAAAAGATTTCTCCAGCCTCAAATCTCCAAAAAAAAAAAAAAAAAAAATTCTGAATTTGAAACAGAATGCAAATAATGCATTTTGACTCCCTAATCAACAAATGGGATCAACTTGAATTGATTAAGAACCTTTGAAATTAGCTGTCTTTAATTCTCTCCATGGCCTGCTGCTGATACTCTGAAGATAGGAGGGGTGTGTGGGGGGGGGTGGGGAGGGTGTGCATGCACCCAGGCATGTGTTTGTGGGTTCAGGGGTGGAGAGTTTGCTTTTTTTTTTTTTTTTCCAGAGCTCATATAATGGTGTTTAAATTTTTTTTTTTTAATTTAATGGTGACACAACTCTAAGAAAGAGCATTCACCTGGTGCAATGATGTGGTTTTTTTGTAGACTACATTTCTGTTAGTTACTTGGTTGCATAAAACCTGCACAACTTTAGTGGGGAAAAAAACCACATAAAATCTAAAATGAATGTATAAATAATATGCACCTGTCTAGACAGTATAGGTCACTTGCAAAGAGAGCAGGTCGGGAAAAAATTGTCCATCAGTCAGACAACCATAACTGATTCTGATGCTAAATAATGGTAGAGATATTCAACATTCTCTGGCTGCGAAAGGCTTCGCTGAGCATTTGCTCTTCCCAAGCCAGTGGTCTTCTACTTGTCTGGTATTTTATGCAGCCTTTGGAAAATGCACTTGCTATTTAAACATTAAAATTAATGCCCAAAGAATAGCAGTTGTGCAGAGGAGTGCTACTGACCTATGTGATTGGCCTTTGGTAAAGCAAAAATAACCCTTCTCGATCAACAATATGAGCTTTCCATAGCCACAGAATCTTAAGCAGATGTAATTATTGAGCCTTTAGGATAGCAAAAGACCCAAGCACACAACCCCACCCACACACACGGGTTTCAAGAAACATTTTTGCTCTCTTGTAACGACCTGCAATGGCAGGCTCAAGTATATAAGTCTTGTACTTTTAAATATTTATAATAATAATTTCTGTACATAGAAAAATGCTTGAAAAAGAAAGTAAATGTATTAAATAATTCTCAGAGGACAATGGTTGCTGCTGTCACTGCCCTCCAACACTATGAGGACAAACAAGCTCCTTAGCTGGTGCCCAGAGCTGGGGACAGCCACCAGCTGGCTCTCAATGCACATGAGACACTTCCATGTGCTTTTTTGAGAGATTCCCAAAGCCAGATGACTGAATTAGGCTGGATGCCTGCAAGAGGAAAGATCCCTGCTCCCCTGGCCAGGGAGGAGAAAGACAGGCACACAGGTGCTCTGTCTCCCCGCTCTGCGCTGAGCAACCACAGTCTCCAAGCCAGTCAGATTCTTAGGAGAGATGCTGATAATACTACAAGAAGGGCGGGGCATGGTGGCTCACACCTGTAATCCCAGCGCTTTGCCAGGCCGAGAGAAGTGGATCACCTGAGTCAGAAGTTCGAGACCAGCCTGGCCAACATGGTGAAACCCCATCTCTACTAAAAATACAAAAATTAGCTGGCGTGGTGGTGCATGCCTATAATCCCAGCTACTTGGGAGGCTGAGGCAGGAGACTCGCTTGAACCTGAGAGGTGGAGGTTGCAGGGAGCTGAGATCACGCCATTGTACTCCAACCTGGGCGATAGAGCAAGACTCCATCAAGGAAGGGAGGAAGGGAGGAAGGGAGGAAGGGAGGAAGGGAGGAAGGGAGGAAGGGAGGAAAGGAGGAAGGGAGGGAGGGAAGAAAAATACAAGAGGAATAGCCACCATTTCTCAAGCGCTTACTAAGTGTCAGATGCTGAGTTTGATACAGCAGCACTGTCTTATTTAACCCCATACACACACACACACACAAACACACACAAAACCCACGGAATTGGTATGATTTATTGCCCTCATTTTACATTTGAGAAAGTTGAGGCTCAGAAAGGTTAAATAAATTGCTTGAGGACAAACAGCTAGTAAGCGGCTGAGAGCAGGTTTGAAGCCAGGTTTATTTAAAGCTCAGCTCACACTCTTAACCTCCGTGAGAGTTTGCCTCTCCTGACTGCACAGACTTTCCCACCACCCACTCAGGACCAGCCTCTCCATAAGGCTCAGTGCTGAGGGCCCATAGCAATTTTAGGGACCCAGGAGAATGTTTTGCTTCTTGCAATAAGCAAGACACGCATGTTGGCTATGCTGATATAAAGGTAAAGCAGCGGTAAAATGTAAATTTAATATTTTTCCGGTGCAGGACAGGGCTCGTGAAGACAAAAGTCTTAACAGCCACAAAGGTCATCATGCAGCCAGTTGCCTACTAGGTCCTACGGATCTCTTGGATTTTATTTTCTCACTTTTTCTATAGAGAAAGTGAGGTCCGGCAAGAGTAAAGGATGCATCCTGGGTCATGTGGCAAATGAGTGATTGAGTCAGCACCCGTGAACTTCCCATCTCACTTCTGAGCCTTTTGCATATCCAGTCCAAAGAGTCAGAAACCAAGCTTCCTCTTTCGTGCCTTCTTGTACTTTTCTGCTGTGTTTACATAGGGGAGTCAATCTTAGATGGCATTGGATTGGCTTTGATTTTTGTTATGCAGCATCTGACGAGTTAATGTGTTCATAATTTTTATTTTATTTTCATACTTATTTTTATATTTACTTACTTGAGACAGGGTCTCACTTGTTACCCAGACTAGAATGCAGTGGCGCAATCATGGCTCACTGCAGCCTCAAACTCCAGGGCCAAGTGATGCTCCCACCTCAGCCTCCCCACAAGTTAATGTCTTCATTATTTTGTATATTTATTTTATTTTTATATTATTCACTTATTTGAGACAGGGTGTCACTTGTTGCCCAGGCTGGAGTGCAATGGCACAATCATGGCTCACTGCAGCCTCAAACTCCCAGGCTCAAGTGATCCTCCCACCTCAGCTTCCCAAGGAGCAAGACTATAGGCACATGCCACCACGTCTGGCTTTCATTATTTTTTAAAGAATGTAAGTAGAGCACATGTGAGAAATAGATGACTCTAGGTGTTTTTTCCCCTTGTGTTGCCACCATTTATATTAAATACAACCCTATAAGTACAAAGGCTCAGAGAAGGTTAAAAAGTGCTTATAGATTGGTAAGAGATTATTATGAGAAAGTATTTATTAGGCTGGATGTTTAGAGTCAAAAAATGAAAACAGTTTCCTTCAAAAAAAAGAAAAAAACTGCCAGCAGACGTTCTGGAACACCTATCTCAGTAATCTATTTTTTTTGGTTTTAAATTTGTTAGAAGTGCCCTTACTCTGGCCCCTTCCCCAGGAATGCTGGCGGCTGGTCCCGGTTATCCGAGGCCTTCCCCTGCGGTCTCCTCTTTCCAACAGGCCTCCGCTGGGTCTGCCCCATGACCCGGGCCATTTCATCCTCCCATCCCTTCCTTCTGGGTTGCCGGTGTTATTTATTTTTAATGCCTTTGATTCATTCCTCTCTTGTTTTGACCAGGCAAACAGCACACATCTGCTGCCACCAGGAGGTGTCAATAGTTCATACTGCTCAATTTGTATGCCCTAAACCCACTGTAGGGCTGATTTTGCAATGCCTGTATCTCAAGTTTCAATTTCAAAGCATTATGCTGCGTTCCGGGCATTAAAGATTCATAGGTTGAATTAAAGATTTATTTTAGGGGGTGCATTATTATCAGGCAAATCACGTTCTTTTCATTTTAGACATATGGGCTATTACGATTTCATCTTTTTTTTTGCTAAAAGCTCAATTACATCAATATCACTCGAGACCCTCCAAACACTAAGCTAAAAGCTGGGCTTCTCCGCGGCCAGATGCCTATTGCCCTTTAAGGATTAACTTTCTGAGGATGAATGCCATCCCTCCTGTGCGGAGTTATCTCCCTAATAAGAAGCTGATCAGTTACACCTCTGCTTAAAACCTCGGCTGGCTTCCTGTTGCTTACAGAAGGAAGTTTAAACTCCTTACTCGGTCGTATAAAGCATTTCATAGCCTGGGCCCAGCCTGTCTTTCACAATTCCCAAGGCACCCCCCACTCTTCTTCATACTGAAGAAGACCAGGCCCTGCCAAAATTATCCGTCTTTTGCACAGGATGTCTTCCTTACCCCTGCAACCTTCGTTTAAGACGGAGGTAAAACAATCCCCAAGTGTCCCTCACCCTAGGCCAAAGTGCTCCTGAAGAGTCTGTGTGCTTCAGAAATGCGGCTTAGCTGGCCACATTGTTAAATATCTATATATTCCTCCCTTCCCCCACACTGAGTCCCCAAAGACAGGAGTTGAGAATTATTTGTAACACTAGGGTTCAACACAGTGGCAATCACATTCAATAAAGATTAAGAAGTGGGCCGGGTATGGCGGCTCATGCCGGCAATCCCAGCACTTTGGGAGGCTGAGGTGGGTGGATCGCTGGAGCTCAGGAGTTTGAGACCAGCCTGGGCAACATGGAGAAACCATCTCTACAAAAAATACAAAGATTACCTGGGTGTGTGGCTACGTTGGGGCTTGAGGAAGGAGAATCACTACTTGGGGGTCTCAGGTGGGAGGATCACTTGAGCCTGGGAAGTCCAGGCTTCAGTGAGCTGTGTTTGCACCACTGCATTCCAGCCTGGGTGACAAAGTGAGACCCTGTCTCCAAAAAAAAAAAATTTAGGAAGTGAATGAGTGAATGCACTTGCACAAGAAGTCACACGCAACGCAGCCAACAGAACACAACAGCAAAATCATCAACAACAATCACTGTTGTTAGCTATTGGTGGCTCTATTTTGATTCTTACATTTGGTAAGTATAGAAAAACCAGGCCGGGCGCAGTGCCTCACGCCTGTAGTCCCAGCACTTTGGGAGGCCAGAGCGGGTGGATTACTTGAGGCCAGGAGTTCGAGACCAGCCTGGCCAACATGGTGAAGCCCTGTCTCTACTAAAAATACAAAAATTAGCCCGACATAGTGGCACATGCCTGTAATCTCAGCTACTTAGGAAGCTGAGGCAGGAGAATTGCTTGAACCCGGAAGGCAGAGGTTACAGTGAGCCGAGATCACGCCACTGCACTCCAGCCTGGGTGACAGAGCGAGACTCTGTCTCAAAAAAAAAAAAAAAAAGTAAGTTAAACCTGGCCAGGTGCAGTGGTGCCTATAATCCCGGCACTTTGGGAGGCCCAGGCAAGTGGATCACTTGAGGCCAAGACTTCGAGACCAGCGTGGGCAACATGGTGAAACCCCATCTCTACTAAAAATACAAAAATCAGCCAGACGTGGTGATGCACACCTGTAGTCCCAGCTACTCCGGAGGCTAAGGCACGAGAATTGTTTCAAACTAGGAGACAGAGGTTGTAGTGAGCCGAGATCACACCACTGCACTCCAACCTGGGTGACGGAGTGAGACTCTATCAAAAAGTTAAACCTGGTTCTCCAGAGTCAGTCGGAAGCAGCAGAGAAGCAATGGAGTGGCTCCTTTGCCAGGAGGAAGACACTCCTCCTTGAGTCTCGCCTACTCAATTTCTGAACAAAGTTTTCAAAGTGGTGTTCTGAGCTTCAAGACAGAAAGGGCATGTTCAAACGCCTTGCAAATGGACAGTTATTCCCTTGTCTTTGCGTTTCTAAGACAGAACTTCCATGCCATATCCATGCTAGCTTCTTTCTCCCCTCCACTCACTGACCCTGAAGGTGGAGGGGCCTATCTACTGGTGACATTTAGGAGAGCCTGCACGTGGCATGGCCATTGTTGGCTCTCTCTCAGGTCTACCTGCAGAAGGCTTCTCTTTTTGCTCCTGAGTCCATGGGATAAGCATTTCTGCCTGAGGCCCAGCATCTGCTTTCTGGAGACAGTGTAGAAGGTCATTTTGTGTCTGGAGTTGGTTCCTTCCGGTGGTGTTCCTGGTCTCACTGACTTCAAGAACGGAGCTGCAGACCTTCGCAGTAAGTGTTACAACTCTTTACATGGCACGGACCCAAAACATGAGCAGCAACAAGATTTACTGTGAAGAGCAAGAGAACAAAACTTCCACAGCTTAGAAGAAGACCCAGGTTGCCGCTGCTGGCTAGAGGGGTGGTGGGGGGGGGCGGGGAGGGCAGCTTTTATTCCTTTATTTGTCCCCACCCATGTCCTGCTGATTGGTCCATTTTACAGTGTGCTGATTGGTCCATTTTACAGTGTGCTGATTGGTGCATTTTACAAACCTCTAGCTAGCTACAGAGCACTGATTGGTGCGTTTTTACAGAGCACTGATTGGTGCATTTTACAAACCTCTTGTAAGAAAGAAAAGTTCTCCAAGTCCCCACTTGACCCAGGAAGTCCAGCTGGCTTCACCTCTCAATTTCTATAGGTCCTAACTAATGAGATTTTTCTGGTGGGAGAGAGTGATCCCATTTGCAATTGACCGAGGAAGAGTCTGCTTTACAAACAGGCATCCTAATCCCTTGTCTTGGAGGAGGGTGTGAGAGGCAAGGTGTGAATTCCCACTTCCTGGCCACAGATTCCAGCCACATTTTTAAAATTATTTTTTTTTAATAGAGATAGAGTCTAGCTCTATTGCCCAGGCTGGAGTGCAGTGGCACAATCATAGCTCACTGCAGCCTCAAACTCCTGGGCTAAAGTGATACTCCTACCTCAGCCTCCTAACTAGGACTATAGGCACATGCTACCACACCCAGCTGTTTTTTCTTTTTTTTTTTTTTTGTAGAGACAGGGTCTTGCTGTGTTGTCCAGGCTGGTCTTGAACTCCTGGGCTCAAGTGATCCTCCTGCTTTGGCCTCCCAAAATGTTGGGATTACAGGTGTGATCCACCATGTCCAGCCTCAGCCACATTTTCTAATTGAGCTATGTTAGCTATAAAGATGATATTTTGATCTTCATCTCTCAGATTCTCATAGCTATTTCTTGATTAATTCTGAACTTAGAAGGAAAAGTGTTTCAATTGGCCACTTAAGGTGTTGCCCACATTCCTTTAGTTCTAAGTCGAATGATGGGTTCCTGGACCACAACAGGAACCCATGAAAGATCTCTTTCTTCAATCCACATTTCTGATGTAAAAAGTCTGACTCATTTGATTCCATTTGGATCTCCATTTGCTATTCTAAAAGAGAACCTTCAGTCACTGGGGATAAATACTGGGGATATGAACTAAACCAGAGTGTGAACAACAGCACCTTCAACAACAACACCACCAGAAAGAAATGTATTACCTCAGTGAACTGTGAGGCAAATGGAATTCAACTGTGTGTTGTACTCAAATTGAAATAAGCAAAGTTTTACTAAAGAGAAGTAGACCCTAAAGAATTATTCAAACAGAATCTAACCTAGATATTTTTCTTAAAAAAAAAAACACCTACTGCACCCAAACAAAATCAAAACTTCGAAATATTTTTTGAATCAAATTATTTAATTATCTTCAAGTATTCAGTACACTTTATGTGATTTTTTTTCCAGGTGTAGAAAAATTTTCAGTAGATTCAACCATATGTATTGCTTCTCTCCTATCCTTTTAATTCCCCTCAAGTAAATCACATTCCCTTTTGGTCACCATCTTTCAGTTCTGTTTCATCTTTAATAATATATATGCATAAAGGGCCAACAAAAGTAGCCAAAAGATTTTATCTAAGCTAGTATAATATTTCATGTTTTTTCAAAGAAATTTTGAAATTCATGGTTGAAGCATGTCTGATGATGGAATTTCCTCTTTTCAAGAAGCTTTAAAGAATTGTTGAAGGATGATCTTTTAATAGATTTCAAGTAGATGAACCTGTCCCACTGCCATCCGAGTAGTTAGCCTGTGGGGCTTCTAGTTCTGACTCGCACACTGCTCAAACCAAATAGTAGAGTACTATTTAAATGAGAGGGCTGAGAGTCGGATACCTGTTTGATTATTTGTTCATCCGCTGGTTCATTCATTCATTCATTCATTCATTCAACAAATACTTAGCAAGCCTCTCTGTGTAAGGCGCCCATGGTGAATCAGGAAGAATTCGTAGTGAATAAGTCACAATCTTCCTTGAAACTCACAAATTAGAGGAGGAAACACAAACACTGATGGATAAATCATGGTAGAATAAGGGGTACGGATGTGATGGGGAATTCTGAGAACTCTTAGTGTTTCTGATGAATGGCAGTGACCATTTATTAGCCATTGGTGAAATAGCTATTTCCAGGAAATTCTTGTTCAAGGAAATAAGCTTCTCCAACTCGATTGAGCTGCATTCTGTCATGCAGGAAGTGCTTCTAAGCCTCATAAGGGCCTGTGAGTAGCACCAAGTATCCAGCAGACAATAAGCTGAGCTGTGATTAGAAATTACCTAAAATAGTAGTTGTAGCTAACTGACTGTGCACTGACTTTGGGCCAGACACTGTTTGATGCACCTTAACCCTCAAAACCACCCTGTAAGGTAGATGCTATTATAATTCCCCTTTGCAAATGATGAACCTGAGCTACAGAAAAGATGAATAACTTCAAACATACAGTTAGTAAATGGTAGAGTATATATTTTTATTGACTCAATGCAATACAACCTAGATGGGGTTTCTTGAGCTAACAACTTTGTGCTTTTGTTTCTCTCTCTCTGTCTCTCTCATAAAAGTAATATGAAAGATTTACAAAATCACACAAACAAAAATACCTCCATAATGGTGCTTTGTTGGTTTGGGGATTCTATGTTAATACGAATATTTTGTTTTCTCAAACATTAAGTGTTTCATCTTCTATGAATACTTTCGTGCAGGTCTAAAACACACAGCTAATGTTTTTAGAAAGCATCAACTTAAAATCTAACAGGTAAAAATGTACATTCATAAAAATTTATGTAAAATATATAAAAGCAATAATCTAATTTTTCTCCCAGTGAGACAATTTGAAACAAATTCAGTAAAGTTCAAGTCTCTAAATTCATTTAAGAAATATGCACATAAAAAAATTAAATTAAAAAAAGAAATATGCACAAAAAATCACTGCAAAATTATAGGTTCTTTAAGGAAGATTATATGAACAAGGCCCCCTTTTACTTTTCGGAGATGAAAGAAGAAAGATTTATTGAACTCAAGCGAAATAAAGATTTCAGCATTCATTCTGCCTGAGGGACTGTATCATAGAAATCATGCCTAAAATTCACAATTGGAGACTCTCCTTTGAATTAAAACATTGTCACCAGAAGGCCTCTATACTCTACACATCACCTAAGAGAAGAAGAAGAAGCTCCTTATGATATATTAACATCTTGTAATAAATTATTACACTTAACTTGTCAAATGAGCTAATTGCAACCTTGGACAGCATTTCAGCAGCGGTATGAAAAATGGGACTCAGAAAAAGTTAACAATGAATGTTAACAATGTAGTTAACAATGAATCTTCATGGCTTTTCATGACTTTTTGAAAACACCGTTTCTTATTGATTTCTGAGTGCTCTTTGCATACATTACTGAAAATTTGCTATTTTTGCCCCTTAGCATTCCTTCTCCCTTCTCTGGCAACAGAATCACTGTGTATTGTGAAAAATGCATTTCAGGAGGTTTGGATGGCACTGATGTATGCTTTTCTCTGCCACAAGGGTAACACATGGTCCAGGATTGCCCAATCAGAGTATCCCACTCCAGCAACAATGATTACTCAGTGATATGGTTTGGATCTGTGTCCCTACCCAAATCTCATGTTCAGTTGTAATCCCCAGTGTTGGAGGTGGGGCCTGGTGGGAGTGATTGGATCATTGGGGTAGTTTCTAATGGTTTAGCACCATCCCCCTAGTGCTGTTCTTGTGATAGAGTTCTCCCAAGATCTGGCAATTTAAAAATGTGTAGCACCTTCCCACTCTCTCTCACTTCTTCCTCCTCCAGCCATGTGAAGTGCTGGCTCCCCCTTTGCCTTCCACCATGATTGTAAGTTTCCTGAGGCCTCCCCAGAAGCTGAGAAGATGCCAGAATCATGCTTCCTGCACAGCCTGCAGATCTATGAACCAATTAAACCCCCTTTCTTTATAAATTACCTAGACTCAAGTATTTCTTTATAGCAATGTGAGAACAGACTAATACATTCACTGATGAATCTGTGACCCAAGCTGGGCTAACATCCTTTTAAAAGTTTTTCTGCTGGAGCTATCAGAGAAGGAGGTCTCTTTCCTGGGGGGCTATTCAGCTGGTAGGATGGAAGGCTTGGCCTATGGGTGAACAACCTGGCTTCCTTATGAAGAGAGCTTCAGCCAACTTCATCCGTGGGCTTTCCAGTTACAGAGCCAGCAAATCCCCAGGTACACATCAGCAAAGTGGAGTTGGATTACTTTCACTTCAGTTAAAAGTAGCCTGATGAAATTATACATTGAAGATACCAGCATTTTGCTGCCACCTATGTGGCAAGTGTTTCCTCCAATTGTTTGTTTTTTAATTTCGTTTAAGGAGGTTTCTGTCATATAGAAATTTTTCATGTTTAAGGAGTCAATCCTTTTTCTCTTTAGTATCTAGCTTTATTGATACACTTTGAAAATCTGGCCGGGTGCGGTGGCTCATGCCTGTAATCCCAGCACTTTGGGAGGCTGAGGCAGGTGGATGGCTTAAGCCCAGGAGTTCAAGACCAACCTGGCCAACATGGTGAAACCCTGACTCTACAAACAATACAAAAATTAGCCAGTGTAGTGGTGCATGCCTGTAATCCCAGCTACTCAGGAGGCTGAGACATGAGAATCACTTGAGTCCAGAAGGTGGAGGTTGCAGTGATCTTCCTCAAAATCCGTCTCTAATCTGTTAACAGTTACCTATTTTTTCTAGTACTTTTGTGGTTTTGTTTTCACATTTAATTTTTGATTCTTCATGAGTTTGTTGTATTATAAGGTGTGTAATAGGCAGCCAATTTTATTTACAAATAGTTTCTTGTCCCAATCTTTTTCCAATTATTTTAACACTACATTTTCTTCGTCCTAATTCATATTCATGCTTTGACGTTTGTCTTGCTTCAGGTGTCCCAATTCTTGCACCAATTTTAATTAATGGAGACTTGTACCTTGTAGAAGAAAATTCACCCTCATTATTCTTTTCCTGGCAATTCTTGCACATTTATACTTCCAAATTAGCTCTAGAATCATTTTTGTCAAGTTTCAGAAACACCTTGCTGGAATTTGCTTGGGACTATATATACGTGTATGAATTTGGAAATACTTATAATATTGAGTCCACACATGCAAAGATGCAATTCACTCTGAAACTATTAAAGTTATTTTTATGTTCCTTACTAGAGTTTAGTAACTTTCTTTACATTGGTTCTAAACACTCATTAAGCTTATGCCTGGGCATTTTGTGTTGTGGGTTTTAAAAAAAAAATTTTTAGTGGGATTGGTTTAACCATTGTATTTCCTAACTAGTGTTTACTATATATGAAAGCTATTGGTTTTGCAATGAGTTAGGATAGTAAACTCTCTTGGTCCTAACAATTTATCAGTTATCTCTCAGGTATTTCAGGTGGACAATTTCAGTAACTGTAAATGACAATATTTTTGTCACTTTCCTTCAAATATAGAAACCTTATTTCTTATTTTCACTAATGACATTGGCGAGCACTTTCAGAAACTTGTTAAGACATATTCATAACAGGACATCTTTGTTTTGTCTCCAACTGTAGTGACATTATTCTAGTGGGTTTCAGTAACAAGCTAGACAGTGACTATTGGTTTGAGATTATGTATATGATAAAGTTGTCATACTAGATTATGGAAGTTTTCTATTCCAATATTACTGTTTTCATCTTTTCGTTTTTTATTGAGGCAAAAATTTACCTGTGAAATGTATAGATCTTACCTGATATAGCTTGATGAGTTTTGAAAAATACGTACAACGCATATAATTCATATTCCTAACAACATCTAGAACATTTCCGTCACCCCAGAAAGTTCTTTTTGTAGTGAATCCCCATCCACAACCTCCCTCTGAGGTAACTACTTTTCAAATTTCTGTCATTATAAACTAAGTTTTGTATCGACGTATAACTCACATATCAAGTCAAACTTTTAAAATATATGATTCAATAGTACTTATTATATTCAAAATCATGTCATCACCACTGTCTAATTCCAGAACATGCTCATCCCCATAAGTGGAAAGAAACCACATACCCATTGGCAGTCACTCCTCATCCCTCCCTCCTCCCAGCCCCTGGTGACCACTAATCTACTTCATGTCTCTATAGATTTGCCTGTTCTTGACATTTCTTATAAGTGGAAGCAAACAATATGTGGCATTTTGTGTCTGACTTCCAGTTAACAAACTGTTTGTAAAGTCTACTCCTGATGTATATCAGTACCTCATTTCTTTTAATGGCTAAAAATATTTCATGGTATGGAAATACCACATTTGGTTGATCCATTCATCAATGGATAGATATTTGGGTTGTTTTCATTTTTTGATCATTATGAATAATTCTCCTACACACTTAATGTGCCACTTTTTGTGTAAATATGTTTTCAGTTCTCTTGAGCATATATGTAGGACTGTTACCGAAACACCAGGGGCTCGGTCTAAGTCTGCTCGCTGCACAGAAAGCCAGTCACTGAGACAATGATTACCCCCAAGGAAGAAGACTTTAATTGGATGCTGTAGCCAAGGAGATGGGAGATCAGTTTCAAATCCATCTCCCTGACTGACTAAAATTAGGGGTTTATATAGCAGGGAAGAAATGTAACAATGTGTAAGAAAAGAGGAACTGGGGAGGGGCAAGGAAGCAATCATGATGAATGAGGGGTCCAGCATCTCATTGTCAGGATGTGTTGATCTGGTGGGTTTCAGTTCTTTGATACTTTTTTTCTTTTTTTGAAAGGTCTGAAAGTCATTCTCTGAGGAAGGAGCTCAGATAAAACAAATGTTAGGTTTCAAGCTTTAAGACCAGAAGGATCCATTTCTATGTTTATCAAAAACAAAAACAACAACAAAACAAACAACAACAACAAAAAACTATGGAACTATTGGGTCAGTTTCAGGACCATAGGTTAGTTTTTGCCTGTTGTAAGGCTTGATATAAATGGAGTTATACCTCTTATTTCCAACTTTTCTCTCTCAGCAAAGTGTTTTTGATGTTTATTCAGGTTGTTGCATGCATCAGTAGGTTGTTCCTTTCTATTGCTGAGTAGTATTTCATTATAGGAATATATCACAAGTTTGTTTATCTGGGTTCCCATGGATGACATTTGGGCTGTTTTCAATTTGGGGCTACTATGAATAAAGCTGCCATGAATATTCTTGCATATATCTTTTAGTGAACGAATGTTTTAATTTCCCTTAGGTATTCAGCTAGGAGTTAAACTACTGGATCACAAAATAAGTATGTGGTTACCTTTACAAATAAATTACAGTGTTTTCCAAGTGATTGTACCATTTTGAATACCCACCAGTGATGTATTCAAATTCCGATCATGCTACCTACTCATTAACATTTAGTATGTCGGTCTTTTAAAATGTGAGCCATTCTAGTGGGTATGTAGTGGTATCTCATTGTCGTTTTAATTATTAATATTATTTTTCTAAGGACTGGTGATGGTGAGTGTTTTTTCATGTGTTTACGGACCATGCATAGCTCTTCTGTTGTGAATTGTCTGTTCAAGTCTTTTGCACATTTTAGAAATTGTATTGTCCTTTTAGTAGTGAGTTATAGAAGTTCTTTATGTATTCTAGATGCAAATTTTTTGCCACATATCACACGTCTTCTCCCAGTCTGTGGCTTGTCTGTTCACATTCTTAATGGTGTCATTTGATGAGCAAAAATTTTGTAGATAGCATATAGTTGAATTTTGAGATTTTTTCTCTAGTCTATCTTTGTGCATTATGAATTATGTGATCTATTTACATTTACTATTACTGTTTAGACACTGATGTTTAAATTTTCCATCTTTTTGTTTTCTGTTTATCCCATCTGTGTTTAGCTCTTATTTTTCTCTCATTTTCTACTTTCTTTCTGATTAGTAGAGAATTATATAGTATACCCATTTTATAGAGACAAGGTTTTGCCATGTCACCCAGGCTGGTCTCGAACTCCTGAGCTCACGCAATCTGCCTGCCTCAGCCTCCTAAAGTGCTGAGATTACAGGTGTAAGCCATCACACCAGGCTGAATTTTATAGTATTTCATTTTATCTCTCCTACTGGCTTTTTAGTTATTCTTTTTTGTTGCATTTGTGCGTGTGTGTGTGTGCGTGTGTGTGATATCTCTAGAGATTACAATATGCATACTTATAGTTTTCCATGAATGAACATTTTACCACTCAGTATCTAATTTTAACACTTCACCAACAGTATCATTCATTTACCCTGATCTTTTCCTTTGAATATTTATACGTTTTTTCTTGTGCATATTACGAAAACCTAATACATTGCTATTGTTTTGCTAAATTACATTAAAAAAAAAAAACAAAGAAAACAATGTCCTTTACATTTCCCTACCTAGTCGCCATTTTGGGACCTTTCCCCCATTCCTTTGCAGAGGTTGTCTTTAATTCTTTTGTAGTGACCCCAAATTTTATTTTCCCTCTTGAAGACCTTCCTTGATCATTGCTTTATCAATTCTGTTAATAAATTCTCTCAACTTTTATTGTTCTGAAAATGTCTTTATTTTCTCTTCATTCTAAAAAAATTATAATTCTTGCCTAATATAGAATTCTAAGTTGTCAGCGTTTTTTTCTTTCTGCACTTTAAAGATGTTGTTCTTTTGCCTTTCGACTTTCATTGTTAATAATCAGCAGTCATTCCTTTCTTGCCCTCAATGACATGCTGCTTTTTTTTTTTTTTTTGAGATGGTGAGAGGTGACAGCGTGCTGGCAGCCCTCGCTCGCTCTTGGTGCCTCCTCGACCTCAGCACCCACTCTGGCCATGCTTGAGGAACCCTTCAGCCGGCCGCTACACTGTGGGGACCCCTTCCTGGGATGGCCAAGGCCAGAGCCGGCTCCCTCAGCTTGTGGGGAGGTGTGGAGGGAGAGGCATGGGAGGGAACCCAGGCTGCCTGCAGCACTTGGGGGCCAGCTAGAGTTCTGGGTGGGTGTGGGCTTGGCAGGCCCCGCACTTGGAGCCACCGGCCGGCTGTGCCGGCCCAGGGAATGAGGGGCTTAGCACCCGGGCTAGCAGCTGTGGAGGTTGCACCGGATGCCCCAGCAGTGCCGGCCCACTGGCGCTGCTGGGCCTTAGCTGCCTCCCTGCGGGGCACAGCGGGTCCTCCAGCAGTGCCGGCCCACAAGGGCTGCACTCAATTTCTTGCTGGGCCTTAGCTGCCTCCCTGCGGGGCAGGGCTCAGGACCTGCAGCCTGCCATGCCTGAGCCCCCCTCCCCTCGCAGTGGGCTCCTGCCTGGCCTCCCGCCTGACCGGAGCCTCCCCAATGAGCGCTGCCCCCTGCTCCATGGTGGCTGGTCCCATCCACCGCCCAAGAGCTGAGGAGTGCCCGCGCGCAGCATGGGACTGGCAGGCAGCTCCACCTGCGGCCTCGGTGTGGGATCCACTGGGAGAAGCCAGCTGGGTTCCTGAGTGTAGTGGGGACTTGGAGAACCTTTTTGTCTAGCTAAGGGATTGTAAATACACCAAACAGCACTCTGTATCTAGCTCAAGGTTTACGAACACACCAATCAGCACCCTGTGTCTAGCTCAGGGTTTGTGGATACACCAATCAGCATTCTGTATCTAGCTAATCTGGTGGGGACTTGGAGAATCTTTATGTCTAGCTCAAGGTTTGTAAATGCACCAATCAGCACCCTGTGTCTAGCTCAAGGTTTGTAAATGCACCAATCAGCACTCTATGTCTAGCTCAGGGTTTGTAAATACATCCATCAGCACTCTGTATCTAGCTAATCTAGTGGGGATTTGGAGAACTTTTGTGTCTAGCTCAGGGATTGTAAATGTACCAATCAGCACCCTGTCAAAATGGACCAATCAGCTCTCTGTAAAACAGACCAATTGGCTCTCTGTAAAATGGACCAATCAGCAGGATGTGGGTGGTGCCAGATAAAGGAATAAAAGCAGGTTGCCCTAGCCAGCAGTGGTAACCCGCTTGGGTACCTGTTCTCCTTGCAGAAGCTTTGTTTTTTCACTGTTTGCAATAAATCTTACTGCTGCTCACTCTTTGGGTCGGCACTGACTTTAAGAGTTGTAACGCTCACTGGGAAGGTCTGCAGCTTCACTCTTGAGCCAGTGAGACCAGGAACCCACCAGAAGGAAGAAACTCTGAACACATCCCAACATTAGAAGGAAAAAACTCCAGACATGCCGCCTTTAAGAATTGTAACACTCACCACGAAGGTGCACGGCTTCATTCTTGAAGTCAGTGAGACCAATAACCCACCAATTCCGGACACAATGGAGTTTCACTCTTGTTGCCAAGCTGGAGTCCAATGGTGCTATCTTGGCTTGCCACAACCTTCAAATCCCACGTTCAAGAGATTCTCCTGCCTGAGCCCCCTGAGTAACTGGGATTACAGGCATGCACCACCGTGCCCAGCTAATTTTTGTATTTTTAGTAGAGACGGGGTTTCACCATGTTGATCAAGCTCGTCTCAAACTTCTGACCTCAGGTGATCCACCCACCTTGGCCTCCCAAAGTGCTGGGATTACAGGTGTGAGCCACCACACCTGGCCAACATGCTGCTTTTCTCTGGCTTCTTTTAAGATTTTATCTTGTGATTGGTTTTTAGAAATTTGACTATGATATAGGCATAGTTTGAATTTATCTCACTTGGAGTTTGCTGAACTTACTGTATTTGGGGAATGATATTTTTCATTAAGCCAGGCATAGTGCACACCTATATTCCCAGCTACTTAGGAGGCTGAAGCAGAAGGATCTCTTGTGCCCAATAGTTCAAGGCCAGCCTAGGCAACATAGGCAGACCCCATCTCTAAAAATATGTATATTTTTCCACCAAAAGTAGAAAAATTTTGGCCGCAAACTCTCTATCTCTTCTTTGAACTCCAATTACATGTATGTAAATCAGTTGATATTTTGATGACTCACAGATGACTGAGGCTCTGTTTTAACCTTTTTCTGTCTGTATTTTGGTTTGTACATTTTATTTATCTTGCCCTATTTTCAAGCTCACTGATCTTTACTTTTGTAGTGTCCAATCTGCTGTTAATCCAATGACATAATTTTTAAATGTTTTCAGATATGGCATTTTTAAATTTTAGAGTTACCCTTAGGTTTTTAAACAATATTTATTTCTCTGCTGAGGATTTCCAGTTGGTCACTTATTATGTCCATATTTTTCTTTTTTCTTTTCTTTTTTTTTTTTAAGGTCTTGCTCTGTTACCCAAGCTGCAGTAGAGTGGCACAATCATGGCTCATTGCAGCCTTGACCTCCTGGGTCAAGAGATCTTTCTGCTCACCCTCATGAGTAGCTGGGACCACAGGCATATGCCACCATGCCCAGCTAATTTTTTATTTTTATTTCTGTAGAGATGAGGTCTCACTGTGTTGCCCAGGCTGGTCTTAAACTCTTGACCTCAAGTGATCCTCCTGCCTCAGCCTCATCTTTTTCTTTATATGCTTAACAGTATTTTTTTTTATTTCCATGGGTTTTTGGGAACAGGTGGTATTTGGTTACATGAGTAAGTTCTTTAGTGCTGATTTGTGAGATTTTGGTGCACCCATCACCCAAGCAGTATATACAGAACGCAATTTGTAGTCTTTTATCCCTCACCTTCTTCCCACCCTTACTCCTGAGTCCCCGAAGTCCATTGTATTGTTCTTATGCCTTTGCATCCTCACAACTTAGCTCCCGTTTATGAGTGAGAACAAATGATGTTTGGTTTTCCATTCCTCAGTTACTTCACTTAGAATAATAGCCTCCAATTCCATCCAGGTTGCTGCAAAAGCCATTAATTTATTCCTTTTTATGGCTGGGTAGTATTTCATCATATATATATTTATACCACAGTTTCTTTATCCACTCATTGATTGATGGGGATTTGGGCTGGTTCCAGATTTTTGCAATTTCAAATTGTGCTTCTGTAAACATGCATGTGCAAATATGTTTTTGGTATGCCCGGTCCTTAACCATAATTTTGATAGCTGCTTCAAAGTCTTTGTCTGCTAATCACAACATCTCATCCTTTCTATTACTTTTCTGCAGGTTTTTGATCACACTTCCCTGCTCCTTTGCATTTCTAGTAATTTGTTATTCTGTGCTAAACATTATGGAAACTACATTGTGAAGAATCTGGATTTTTCTGTATTTCTTTAAATAGTTTTGGGTTTGGTTCCTACAGTCAGTTCATCTATAAGCAACTTGATCCTTTAGATCAAGTGGATGGGGAAGGGGGGTCAAACTATTACTTATGGTCAAATTTGGCTCACTACCTGTTTTCGTAAAAGAAATTTTAATTGGGATATAGCCACATTCATTTGTTTATGTGTGGTCTGTGGCTGCTTTCACACAACAGTGAAGTTGAATAGTTGTGACAGATGCCAGATAGCCTGCAAACCCTAAAATATTTACTATCTTGCTCTTTACTTTGGTTAGGTCTCTAGTTGCCCTGCTCCTAAGGCATGACCTCTCTGGGATCTTAATTACTTAGGACACACACACACACACACACACACACACACACACACACACACACACACACACACACACACACTCTTACTTTGATATGCTATGGATCTGTGTCAGCACCCAAATCTCGTGTAGAATTGTTGGAGGTGGGGTGGGAGGTGATTGGATCATGGGGGCAGTTTCATATGAATAATTTAGCACCATCCCCTTCATGCTGTTCTCATGATAGTGAGTTCTCACAAGATTTGGTTGTTTAAAAGTGTGTAGCACCTCCCCACTCTCTCTCTTGCTCCTGCTTCTGCCATACGAGAGGGACCTGCTTTCCTTTCACCTTTTGCCATGATCGTAAGTTTCCTGAGTCCTCCCCAGAAGCTGAGCAGAAGCTGTTATGCTTCCTTTACAGCCTGCAGAACCATGAGCCAGTTAAACCTCTTTTCTTTATAAATCACCCAATCTCAGGTATTTCTCAATAGTAATGAAAGAACGTACAAACTCACAGTTGTTCTTCTCTGCCTCTTGGGTCCCCCAAATACATAGGGGCCACTGCTCAGATTTCTGGAGCTCCTTCTATGTACATATTCCTCTTCTCTAGTAACCTGTCCCCCAAACTCCAGCTGCCACACCAGCCCTGAACCCTAATTTTTGCCCCCTCAAATCATAAGACTTTTGTGCTCTGTTGAGCTTTATCTCTAGGCACCCTGAGCCAGAAAGCCATTGTGGATGTGGGACCCATCTCATGCGCTACTCTTCTCTGGGTCACAGTCCTGTCCTGCCTGTGATCCCACATCTGCGAACAGTCACCTCATCAATGCTGTCCAGTCTTATAGCTGTTTGCAAAACCATGACTAGTCCAATGCCTGTTAGTTTGACATGGATGGAAATAAAAATCTTTTGTTTGTTTGTTTGTTTTGTTTGCTTGTTTGTTTTTAGACCAGTGCGATGGCTCATGCCTGTAATCCCAGCACTTTGGGAGGCCAAGGCGGGCAGATCACGAGGTCAGGAGATCGAGACCATCCTGGCTAACACGGTGAAGCCCCGTCTCTACTAAAAATACAAAAATTAGCTGGGTATGGTGGTGCATGCCTGTAGTCCCAGCTACTCGGTGGGAGGCTGAGGCAGGAGAATCACTTGAACCGGGGAAGCCGAGGTTGCAGTGAGCCAAGATCGTGCCACTGCACTCCAGCCTGGATGACAGAGCAAGACTCTTGTCTCAAGAAAACAAAACAAAACAAAAAACAGTAGATGTTGGCATGGATGCAGTGATCAGGGAACACTTCCACACTGCTGGTGGGAATGTAAACTAGTACAGCCACTATGGAAAACAGTGTGGAAATTCCTTAAAGAACTAAAAGTAGAACTACCATTTGATCCAGGAATCCCAATAGCCTTCCTATGATCTTGATGTCCTACAGCCTTCCCTATTCAGTGTAAAGCTCCCTGGAGGTTACTTTTACGTTGTCTCATTTCACTGATTTCTTCTCCCTCCCAGAAATATTAAATTACTGGCTGATGACATCCTCAGCTTTGTGATGAATATTGTCAACTCTATGGCACTTACCTATGTTGTTACAAATTTCATAATCTCCAGGCAATTTTCGACTCTACATGTAATGGAGTTCATAGTAGACCTAATTTTTGAATTTTCGGAATTGGAAACCCGTCATTTTGGAGTCATAAACATTACTGAATTCTAGGGTAGGATTTAGAATTGGTGTTTGGGAAAAAAACTTTCTTCTTTTCCAGGGAGATTCAGTTTGAAGATTGTTTTAATTGACAGTGTATAGAAGACCTAGACCTACCCGGCCAGGCGTGTGGCTCACGCCTGTAATCCTAGCATTTTGGGAGGCTGAGGCGGTTGGATCACCTGAGGTTGGGAGTTCGAGACTAGCCTGACCAACATGGAGAAACCCCGTCTCTACTAAAAATACAAAATTAGCTGGGCATGGTGGTGCATGCCTGTAATCCCAGCTACTCGGGAAGCTGAGGCAGGAGAATCACTGGAACCCAAGAGGCGGGCGGAGGTTGCGGTGAGCCGAGATCACGCCATTGCACTCCAGCCTGGCAACAAGAGTGAAACTCCATCTCAAAAAAAGACATAGGCCTACCCATGGTTCTTGGTAGAAGTCCTGAATTAGCAAAGTGATCAAAATGCAGATACTTCATACTGAGATACTTAGCACTCTATCTGATAATGCATGTGGTATGTTTGAACAGAACTGTGCCCCTGAAGAGCTATAAACCTCTTTTCCCATGAAATCTGGATTTACACTAATATTGGTCTGAAAAATACTTATGAGATGTCTGTGTGTTCTAACCTAAACATTGCTCACAAGAGATTGGAAATTCTGGAGTTGACAACCCACTCACCCTTTCATCTAGCAGCCCAAAGGACTGTGATAAGAAATTGCGCTGGGTTTAGTATAATACTACCTATATTGAACTCTTAGGGTCCCATACATGGTATCATTGAAGACAAAATAACTTTGAATTTGGACAAAGTCCTGTGGACTTCTGGGTTCATCTTGTCTAGGCCATGAGGGCTTGTGACGTATTAACGGTGCAGCACAGGTTTTTCCCAGCAAGGGAATAGATGTTTCTTTGTTGATTACACTGAGACAGGAAAGGAGTTTAGCCTTACACTGGAGGAGAAATGTCTTCTCCCTCAGGCCAATTTGGGCCTGGAATCAGAGGAAAGAAGTTGCTTGGAGATAACAGGAATCAGGGCAAGTTCAAGTAGGCTGATGGCAAAAGATGAAGCCCTAAGTGAGGTCAAGTCAGGGCTGTGAGTTCAAGCAGAGACACCTGTAGTATTAGTGGGGGGAACAACTTGTCCCAGTTTATCTGGGACTGTCCTGGTTTTAAAATGGAAAACTCCTGGGAACTCCCTTAGTCTGGGGCAAATTGGGATACTTCATCACCCTAGGTATTATGAATAGCTATTTGGTGCCCTTTGTGTTGTACAACTGATCCCCCCAAGACTTTAGTCTGGTTAGAAGTCTCAGCTCCAAGCCAGGCGCAGTGGCTCACACCTGTAATCCCAGCACTTTGGGAGGCCAAGGTGGGTGGATCACCTGAGGTCAGGAGTTCGGGACCAGCCTAGGCAACATGGTGAAACCCCGTCTCTACTAAAAATACAAAAATTAGCTGGGCGTGGTGACACCTGTCGGTAATCCCAGCTACTTGGGAGGCTGAGTCAGGAGAATTGCTTGAACCTGAGAGACAGAGGTTGCAGTGAGCCGAGATCGCGCCACTGCACTCCAGCCTGAGTGAGACTCCATCTCAAAAATAAAAATAAAAAAAAGAAGTCTCAGCTCCATTTTAGCTGTGCTTTGGGAATAGAGGGATGGGACTGCATCCATTTGTAAGGATATGTAGTCTAGGGAAAGCTGTGGCAAGCCAGAGGGGGCCCAACAAGGGACTCTCAGCATCTGGAGCAAGGCAGCTGACTGGGACTGAGTATTAACCAGGGCTGGTTAGGGGAACACGTAACGATCTTCAGAGGCCCCAGGAGAAAAACGAAGAAGGGTCTATGGGATAGGATGAAGCCTGGACTTCCTGTGGTACAGAAGGGTGGGGGCTTAGAGTATTCTCTGAGTATTAAACAGAAGTCCTGACCTTGAAGCTGGTAAACTTGGCAACATCTGGGTTACATATACTTCTAGGTGTCTTCCTATACTGTATGGAGAAACACATGCCAACCTCAGAATTGATTTTCCATTCATTTCTTTGTTACCAAATATATAAGTGATATTTTTCATTCCTAATATCAGGGTTCCAATGTAGAATTGCCTTATACATCAAGCTCTTCTTCAGTGGAAGGAGTTGGACAATAGTCTTGAGAATGGACTTAACCACTTCCTAGTTATAGGACCCTAGAAAATTTTCCTAAGTCTTCAAAACATCATTTTCACAATGTCTTCCAGTCCTTAGAATTCTCTGAAGAATTACATGAGATACTTTATATCTACCAGGCTGACTTATGACTTCTATGGGCTCCTGGCACTTTGCCTTTGTGGATCCCTTCCTCCATAAAAAAGTATTAAGGTACAAATACCATCCAAGCAGGATTCATTATTATATTCATCATTATTGTATTCATTATTATTATATTCATGATCATTTAGTATATTAATTTTAAATTTTATTTCATGTTATGTTATTTATTATTATTATTGTTATTATTTTGACACAGGGTCTTGCTCTGTTGCCCAGGCTGAAGAGCAGTGGCTCAATCTTGGCTCACTGTAGCCTCAACTATCCAGGGCTCAGGCGATCCTCCCACCTCACCCTCCCAAGTAGCTGGGACTACAGGCACATGCCACCACGCCCGGCTAATGTTTTTATTTTTTGTAGAAACGTGGTTTAATCGCGTTGTCCAGGACGGTCTTGAATTCCGGGGTGCAAGCTGTCCTTCCACATCAACCTTCCAAAATGCTGGGATTACCAGCATGAACTGCCATGCCTGGCTGAATTTTTAATTTTACATATTGTGATATGTTAGTACATTTTATTATTATTTTCTGTTTTTTTTTCTGATTTGAGAGACATTAAAATTGAGACGTTTTTGTGAGCTCAGTCACTGTGCCTCCTGTGTCTCTTAAGTCTTCCCTGATACCCAGCGACAGGGTGAGCACATAGTAGGTGCTGCACACTGTTTTTATTCTCTTTCTCTTTCATCCACATGTAAAGCAACATTTTCAAAAACTCCAAGTGGCAAATTAAAATTTAAAAAATAAAGTCAAAAGAAAATGTTCTGCAAGCCAGTGGATATCTGTAACAGCAGGTTTCACTTATAGTGAATATCACTTTACTGCTTTTAACAGACTTCAAAGAAAATGTTGTAAGGCCATTCATTCTACATGTCTGTTTCACATCAGTCACAATTATATTCCAGCTTCACTTCTCTCCCCTTGTTATACCTCATAAATCGTGTAACTAGAATGTATGTGTAGTATATGGATTACATTAGGAATTGTCAGAAGTAGCCTGATAGTCAGCATCGGCAGTGGCCCTCCCACCCCTGGCAAATCCGAACCCTGGGAAGGTATGTTAATACCCGCACCCGCAGTCATTAGAAGAACCGCAGCTCAGGGGAAAGGACCCACTTCCTTAACAGTCTCTCTAGAGAATTGAAATTGCCATTGCAACATTTAAACCATCGTGCCACAGCTCTCCAACAGATATGTTCATTGACCTGTTGAGTGGTCATACAAAAATAAAAACAAAAATCAGATTTGCAGTGGAAATGAAACCCCGTGTGTGGTACGCAGGGAACATGCAGGTTTCCAGAGCTGGTTAGTTGAGCCCCCGAGATGCTGTTTTGGCAGTGCAGAGTAAAATTCTGTTGTCCTAGAAATGCTCTCTACCAGTGCCTCGCAAAGAAGGAAATGTCTCTGGATTTCCAAACTTCACTGCTGTCTGCTTTTTCATTCATGGCAAACACTCCTGGATGACAGCAGCCACCCTTCTCGTAAGGAAATGACTGAGAGATGAGATGGCAACCCGGGGCCCCTCTAGCAGTCATCTGGACAGGGCAGAGCGCTTTACCTCCCCTCAAACCCTCCCCCCTCCCTGCTTTGATACTTTCTCCCCACACAGTAAAGATCCAAGGAAGCTGTCCATCAATGGTAAGCACATTTTTCCATTTGAAAGATGCAGTAAAAAGAAGTTATATGGTCAAAGAATACAGATTCCTTGTTCTAAATGAAAGAGCTTAATAGATTTATATTTATCACTCCTGTTACATTTATAAGATCATTGAAATTCAAGAACGTCTCATTTATCTGGCAATGGTTGAGAGCGAGCTGCTTCCCACATGTGGCTTTTTCTGATAACCCACACTTTATACCCTTTGAAGCACCAGCACTTGTTAAAATTGAATCTTTTTTTTTTGATAGAAAAAATTTTCAAAATGTCACACATGTTTCCCAGCCTTTTGAAACAGATTTTCCTGAAGCGTAATTTAGCATCCTCTGGCTTTCTAAGAATGCATGGGGAGGCGTGATGGTGAAAGAACTCTAGAATCAGACAGATGGGTTCATATGAAACTCTGACACTGCCATGTTGGTCATGAGACCTTGAGCAGTTTCAAATCTCTGGGTGCTGCCATGTTCCCATCCATAGAGATGGATGAAACTCAGACATGCCGGGAGGCTAAGTGACCTGCTATATATTGAAAGTGTTTAATGTGATACTGGGGAAATATTAACCATTTTAAAAAAAGAGGGTAAGGCCAGGCCAGGCGTGGTGGTTCACGCCTATAATCTCAGTATTTTGGGAGGCTGAGGTGGGAGAATCATTTGAGCCCAGGAGTTTGAGACTGGCCTAGGCAACATAGTGAGACCTCATTTGTACAAAAAAATTAAAAAATCAGCCAGGCATGGTGGTACATGCCCATACTCCTGGCTACTCAGAAGACTGAAGTGAGAGCATCGTTTGAGCCCAGGAAGTTGAGGCTGCAGTGAGCTGTGATTTTACCACTGCACTCCAGCCTGGGTGACAGAGTGAGACTCTGTCCCTTAAAAGAAAGAAAGAAAGAAAGAGTGTAGTAGAAAATAAATGTGTAATGAAATGAATAAAATTGACAAGCAAAACCAACGTGTTGTAAAACGATAATAAACTGATGAGCACTCCTATGATCTAAAGATGCCTTCAGACTTTTTAATAGGCACAGTTAACTTTACCTATTCTAAATGGTCTCAGCTCAAAATGCTGTTTGAGTTTCTTACCTTTTTTTCAAGTTGTTTTTTTTTTTACTTTTTTTTTTTTTTTTTTTTTTTTTTTTTTTTTTTGAGATAGAGTTTCGCTCTTGTTGTCCAGACTGGAGTACAATGGCATGATCTTGGCTCACTGCAATCTCTGCCCCCCAGGTTCAAGCAATTCTCCTGACTCAGCCTCCCAAGTAGCTGGGATTACAGGTGCCCTCCACCACACCCAGCTAATTTTTGTATTTTCTTAGTACAGACGGGGTTTTACCACGTTAGCCAGGCTAGTCTCGAACTCCTGAACTCACGTGATCCACCTGCCTCAGCCTCTCAAAGTGCTGGAATTACAGGCGTGAGCCACCACTCCCGCCTAACTTTTGTTTTTACAATCCATGGATCTCCCTTCTCCCTGGGTTCAGTGTCTATGTCTGGCCATAACTCCTCTAGTATTTTCTTCTAACATCCCATGAGATGAGAAACCACATACACCAGTTGGCTAGAAACATTTTTCAGTAAGAGTAAATGTGTTCTAAGGCATGGCTTTGGGTAATATTTTTTTCCTGAGGGAAGGGGAAGTATGACTTTTAGTGTATTGTATTTGTCAAGATGGGCTAGGTTTTGCTGCAAGAAAAAAAAAAAACTCCAAAATCTCGGGTGGCTTCACAGAGTAAAAGTTTATTTCTCATTTATGTTGTGTGTCCACTTGGGTTGTGGAAGGGCTCTATTTAGCATGGTTGCTCAGGTACACAGGCTGACAGAGCCTCCATCTCAATCCGTGCTTTCACAGTCCCCATGGCAGGGGAAGGGAACATGGTAAATTGCCTTACAACCTCTGCAGGAAATCACATATGTCTTCATGCTGACATTTCATTGGCTATGACAAATGACATGACCACACTTCTAGAGGGCAGATAGATACAATTCTATCATGGGCTGGCAATGGGGGTTGGGGAGAACTGGGTAATCTCACATATGGCTCTGGTTTATATATTTTAGCTAATAATAATCCCAGTTTATATTTACTGAGTGCTTTTATTCCATGCCATCTACTGCACTAGGTGCTTTACAGACACAGGTACTTTCCCTGTTTTTATACATGAGAAAATTAACATGCAAACAAGTTAAGGCACTTGTCCATAGTCATACACAGAGTAATAACATGGGTAAACTGATACTCAAACTGGGTCTGTCTGACACCAAAGCACATGTTCTTAACCAATATTTTCTGAATCTCAAATATGTTCTAGATCACTGAGGTTGATAAATAAACTTGAAATAAGTGACTCATGTTATTGTTGTGTTTGTGAAATTTGTCCATGGAAGGATGGTCAAAATTTCCTTTGTTCATGTTCTTTTCTTCATTGCCTTTCCCCTAGTGGGATGGCTTTCAATTTAACAAATATACTCTGAGCACCGACTATGTACTTATCTGTGAAACAGGCCAGGAGTGGTTCCAGGGCAGAGTATAATCAATGCCACAGTTCTTGATTTCTGAGAGTCTATAATCTTTCAAAGAAATGATACTGAATACAAATAGTTTAAGATGAAATGTAAAATATAAGATAGTTTGTAAGAGAGTTAAACAGAATAGTATGATGCATTGTGTGCTACACACAACTCTACTTGCTGTTGTCAATGTCAGGGAATAGAAAGAAGGGCCTTGAAAAACGAAGAGAATTTAGACAACAAAGGTGTGCTTCCTAAAATAAGCAGAGGATGTATGAAAAATGAGGAGACTGGCTTGACGAGGGTGAAAACTGTGTGTTGGAAGGAAGGGAGGGAACTAAGCTGGCTGGGAAACATAGAGCCAGGTTACAAAGAACCTTGAATACCGGTAGAAGGCCTGGCCATGTCCCCTGCCTTGTCCCCTAGGCAGAGAGAAAGGGGATACAAGGCATATGATATTTCTCTTTTCCTATAATGTTTTAAAATTTTTTAATTTTTCTTTTTTTTAATTTTTTTATTATTATTACACTTTAAGTTTTAGGGTACATGTGCACAATGTGCAGGTTTGTTACATATATATACATGTGCCATGTTGATGTGCTGCACCCATTAACTCGTCATTTAGCATTAGGTATATCTCCTAATGCTATCCCTCCCCCCTCCCCACACCCCACAACAGGCCCCGGATTGTGATGTTCCCCTTCCTGTGTCCATGTGTTCTCATTGTTCAATTCCCACCTATGACTGAGAACATGTGGTGTTTGGTTTTTTGTCCTTGTGATAGTTTGCTGAGAATGATGGTTTCCAGTTTCATCCATGTCCCTACAAAGGACATGAACTCATCATTTTTTGTGGCTGCATAGTATTCCATGGTGTATATGTGCCACATTTTCTTAATCCAGTCTATCGTTGTTGGACATTTGGGTTGGTTCCAAGTCTTTGCTATTGTGAATAGTGCCACAATAGACATACGTGTGCATGTGTCTTTATAGCAGCATGGTTTATGATCCTTTGGGTATATACCCAGTAATGGGATGGCTGCGTCAAATGGTATTTCTAGTTCTAGATCCCTGAGGAATCACCACACTGACTTCCACAATGGTTGAACTAGTTTACAGTCCCACCAACAGTGTAAAAGTGTTCCTATTTCTCCACATCCTCTCCAGCACCTGTTGTTTCCTGACTTTTGAATGATCACCATTCTAACTGGTGTGAGATGGTATCTCATTGTGGTTCTGATTTGCATTTCTCTGATGGCCAGTGATGATGAGCATTTTTTCACGTGTTTTTCGGCTACATAAATATCTCCTTTTGAGAAGTGTCTGTTCATATCCTTCACCCACTTTTTGATGGGGTTGTTTGTTTTTTTCTTGTAAATTTGTTTGAGTTCATTGTAGAATCTGGATATTAGTCCTTTGTCAGATGAGTAGGTTGCCAAAATTTTCTCCCATTTTATAGGTTGCATGTTCACCCTGATGGTAGTTTCTTTTGCTGTGCAGAAGCTCTTTAGTTTAATCAGATCCCATTTGTCAATTTTGGCTTTTGTTGCCATTGCTTTTGGTGTTTTAGACATGAAGTCCTTGCCCATGCCTATGTCCTGAATAGTATTGCCTAGGTTTTCTTGTAGGGTTTTTATGGTTTTAGATCTAACATGTAAGTCTTTAATCCATCCTGAATTAATTTTTGTATAAGGTGTAAGGAAGGGATCCAATTTCAGCTTTCTACATATGGCTAGCCAGTTTTCCAAGCACCATTTATTAAATAGGGAATCCTTTCCCCATTGCTTGTTTTTCTCAGGTTTGTCAAAGATCAGATGGTTGTAGATATGCGGCATTATTTCTGAGGGCTCTGTTCTGTTCCATTGATCTATGTCTCTGTTTTGGTACCAGTACCATGCTGTTTTGGTTACTGTAGCCTTGTAGTATAGTTTGAAGTCAGAAAGAGTGATGCCTCCTGCTTTGTTCTTTTGGCTTAGGATTGACTTGGCGATGCAGGCTCTTTTTTGGTTCCATATGAACTTTAAAGTAATTTCTTCCAATTCTGTGAAGAAAGTCATTGGTAGCTTGATGGGGATGGCATTGAATCTATAAATTACCTTGGGTAATATGGCCATTTTCACGATATTGATTCTTCCTACCCATGAAAATGGAATGTTCTTCCATTTGTTTGTATCCTCTTTTATTTCATTGAGCAGTGGTTTGTAGTTCTCCTTGAAGAGGTCCCTCACGTCCCTTGTAAGTTGGATTCCTAAGTATTTTATTCTCTTTGAAGCAATTGTGAATGGGAGTTCACTCATGATTTGGCTCTCTGTTTGTCTGTTATTGGTGTATAAGAATGCT